>NC_083587.1:28062936-28327936 GCF_027579695.1 Neoarius graeffei
TGTACCCCTCCCCACCCCATTCCCCTGCCACGAAGGCGGTGGCTGGCTCCTCCCCAGCCAGCCCATCGCACCCGTGGTGTCCTCCTATCTGCCTCTTCTGTGTCTGTGTTGTCTCCCCCTCAGGTGAGTAACACACATAACACCAGTGCAGAGGGAAAGCCTGGGCCTGTGTGCTGGCGCGGCGGGGAATCGGAGCGTCTCCCGAATCAGAGCCCCGCAAGGGAGGTGGGGGCTGTCATCCAGATCCCCAACGCACCAGAAACCGCCCCCGATCGGGCCGGAGCATATCGCGTACCGCTGAGTATTCAAGGGGATACATATCATGCTTTGGTGGATTCCGATTGCAATCAGACCTCAATTCACCAACGCCTGGTGCAAGGTGAGGCATTGGGGGGAGCACAAGCGATGAAAGTGTTGTGTGTGCACGGGGATGTTCACCATTACCCTCTAGTGTCTGTCCATATTCTATTCCGGGGCCAAATGCATAAAATGGAGGCGGCGGTTAATCCTTGTCTTTCCCACTCGTTGATCTTGGGTACTGATTGGCTGGGATTTAAAGAATTAATGGAATATTTAACATGCAGTGGGTCCTGCGCGAGTAGGTCATGGGAAGATCCTGGTGTGGCATTGGCTGGAGAAGCTGTCACAGAGCCGTCTGCATCAACACCGCGTTGGAGTGAAGAGCACTCCGCTCCTCCTCCCTCTCTTGGGGATTCCCTTGGGGATTTCCCGTTAGAGCAGTTGTGAGACGAGACTCTGCGGCATGCGTTTGACCAAGTGAGAGTAATCGATGGTCAAACTTTTCAGCCGAGCGTGGCGCCAACCTTCCCCTATTTTGCTATTATGAAAGATAGATTGTACCGAGTGACGCAGGACACTCAAACCAAGGAATGAGTAACCCAGTTGTTAATCCCAAAGAGCTGTAGGGAACTCATATTCCATGCGGCTCACTTTAATCCCATGGCTGGACAATTAGGGCAAGACAAAACACTAGCCAGAATAATGGCCCGGTTCTATTGGCCTGGGATTTGCGGGGATGTCCGTCGGTGGTGTGCGGTGTGCCGTGAATGCCAATTACTAAATCCTGTAGCCACTCCAAAAGAGCCGTTGCGCCCTCTTCCTCTAATTGAGACCCCGTTTGAGTGAATTGGGATGGATCTCGTCGGGCCATTAGATCGGTCAGCATGGGGATATCACTTTATTTTAGTTCTGGTGGACTATGCAACGCGATATCCGGAGGCAGTGCCTCTCCGCAATATCTCAGGACGCAGTATTGCGGAAGTGCTCTTCCGCGTTATCTCCCGGGTCAGGATTCCGAAAGAAATCCTGACAGACCAAGGCACCTCATTTATGTCATGCACACTGCATGCACTGTATGGGTTACTGGGGATTAAGTCCATCCGCACCAGTGTACATCACCCACAAACGGATGGATTAGTAGAGCGATTCAACCAGACACTCAAAAACATAATCCAGAAATTCGTTAGTGAAGATGCGCGTAATTGGGATAAGTGGCTCGAACCCCTGTTGTTTGCAGTACGAGAGGTCCCGCAAGCCTCCACAGGGTTTTCTCCCTTCGAATTATTATATGGGCGTAAGCCGCGTGGCATTCTGGATGTGATGCGGAAAAATTGGGAGGAAGGACCATCACCGAGTAAAAATGAAATCCAGTATGTTCTTGACCTGCGTGCAAAACTCCACACTCTCACGCAATTAACACAGGAGAATTTACGGCAGGCACAAGAACGTCAAAGCCGGCTGTACGACAGGGGCTCGCGCCTTAGAGAATTCACGCCGCGAGAAAAAGTACTCGTATTATTGCCCACGTCGAGTTCTAAATTAGTCGCCAAGTGGCAAGGGCCCTTTGAGGTCACACGGCGAGTCGAGGACGTCGACTATTAGGTAAAGCGAACGGATAGGGGCAGGGCACTGCAAGTATACCACCTCAACCTTTTAAAACGCTGGAATGAGGGGGTCCCCACGGCGTTGGCTTCGGTCGTCCCAGAGAAGGTGGAGCTGGGACCGGAGGTAAAAAAGATAACATCGCGGACCACTCCGGTCCCTTGTGGAGACCACCTCTCACCGACCCAACTCACGGAGGTAGCCAGGTTGCAGAAGGAATTTTCCGACAAGTTCTCACCCCTTCCGGGTCATACCCACCTCATTGAACACCACATTGAAATGCCCCCGGGGGTGGTAGTGCGTAGCCGCCCTTACCACTTGCCCGAACACAAGAAAAAGGTGGTTCGGGATGAACTCAAGGCCATGCTCGAAATGGGCATAATCGAGGAGTACCACAGTGACTGGAGCAGCCCAGTGGTTCTGGTTCCCAAGACTGATGGGTCGGTCCGGTTCTGTGTGGACTATAGAAAGGTCAACGCGGTGTCTAAATTTGACGCATACCCAATGCCTCGCATTGATGAGTTGCTTGATCGGTTAGGCGCTGCTCGCTTTTATTCGACACTGGATCTAACCAAGGGATATTGGCAGATCCCCTTGACTCCTCTATCCCGAGAGAAAATGGCCTTTTCCACACCGTTTGGTTTACACCAATTTGTTACGCTCCCCTTTGGATTATTTGGGGCACCCGCTGCGTTCCAGTGGCTTATGGACAGGGTCTTCCACCCTCATGCTGCCTACGCGGCCGCCTATCTAGACGACATAATAATCTATAGTCATGATTGGCCGCGGCACTTGGAACACCTGAGGGCTGTTCTAAAGTCGCTGAGGCGAGCGGGCCTCACAGCGAACCCGAAAAAGTGTGCGATTGGGCGGGTGGAAGTACGGTATCTGGGGTTCCACTTGGGTCATGGGCAGGTGCGTCCCCAAATTAACAAGACTGCAGCGATTGCGGCCTGCCCGAGGCCCAAGACCAAAAAGGAGGTGTGGCAGTTCTTGGGGCTGGCTGGCTATTATCGTAGGTTTATACCTAACTATTCGGACGTCACCAGCCCGCTAACTGACCTCACTAAAAAGGGGGCTCCAGATCCGGTCCAGTGGACGGAGCAGTGCCAACAGGCCTTCTCAGAGGTAAAAGCTGCACTGTGTGGGGGGCCACATTTACACTCCGCTGACTTCTCTCTCCCCTTTATTTTATAGACTGATGCATCAGACAGGGGGCTGGGGGCCGTTTTGTCCCAGGAGGTGGAGGGTGAGGAGCGCCTGGTGCTGTACATCAGCCGGAAGCTGTCGATGCGCGAGAGCAAGTACAGCACAATTGAAAAGGAGTGTCTCGCCATCAAGTGGGTGGTCCTCGCCCTCCGATACTACCTGCTGGGGCACCCTTTCACTCTCTGTTTGGACCACGCGCCCCTCCAGTGGCTCCACCGCATGAAGGATGCCAATGCGCAGATCACCCGTTGGTATCTCACGCTCCAGCCATTTCAGTTTGAGGTGATCCACAGGCCGGAGGCGCAGATGGTGGTGGTGGACTTCCTGTCCCGTCAGGGGGCGAGTCAGCTTCAGGCCGGATGGCTCCCTGGTCTGAGTCGGGCAGTGGGGGTATGTGGCAGCGGGGGCGTGCCAAGCAGCAGTCTGTGAATGGAGGGCGGGGTCGGGGAAGGTAAGTGGCTAGGTCATTACACCTGATGTTAATTTGTTTGTGTGTGTGTGTGTGTGTGTGTGTGTGTGTGTGTGTGTTGCAGGGATGGAGTATAAAGGGAGGGGGAGAGGAGAGAAGAGTCTTGCTCCCCAACCAGACGACTGATGGGTGTGTGCGTGTCTTTTTTTGTTAAAAAAGCTGAAAAGCTGCAAATAAAGAGTTTCGTGTAACTCAGTTCTGGCCTGCCGTACTTCTGTGCTCCACCCACCCGCTCAACATACTACAAACCCCCATTCCAAAAAAGTTGAGACACTGTGCAAAACATCAATCAAAACAGAATGTGAAGATTTGAAAATCATGGAAACCCTATATTTCATTGAAAATAGTAGACAACAGCAGACAACAGCACCATGGCACAGAAGACCCCACCACCTCCCGGCGGCCAGGTGTTGATGCTGTCCCCAGACAGCGTGAGGAGAGCTCTCAGGACGACAAATGCATGAAAAGCCCCCGGGTCCTGATAACATTCCTGGTCGTGTCCTGAGAGACTGTGCTGAGGAGCTCACAGATGTCTTTACAGACATCTTCAACATCTCGCTGAGCCAGGCTGTTGTCCCCACGTGCCTCAAAACCACCACCATCATCCCGGTCCCGAAGAAGCCGTCTCCCTCCTGTTTCAATGACTACCGCCCTGTCGCACTCACTCCCATCCTCATGAAGTGCTTCGAGCGGCTAGTCATGAGGCATATCAAGTCTGCCCTTCCCCCCACCCTGGATCCTTTCCAGTTTGCATATCAGTCCAACCGTTCGACCGATGATGCCATCTCCATTGCCTCCACTCAGCCCTCACCCACCTGGAGACAAAAGACTCGTATGTCAGAATGCTGTTCATAGACTTTAGCTCAGCATTCAACACAATCATTCCTCAGCAGCTCATTCACAAACTGGACCAGCTGGGACTCAACACCTCCCTGTGCAACTGGCTGCTGGACTTCCTGACAGGGAGACCACAGACTGTACGGGTTGGAAGCAACTCCTCCAGCACCATCACACTGAACACAGGGGCCCCCCAAGGATGTGTGCTAAGCCCCCTCCTCTTCACTCTGCTGACCCACGACTGGACACCAACATCCAGCTCAAATCTCTTCATTAAGTTTGCAGATGATACGACTGTGGTGGGTCTCATCAACAATGGCGATGAGACAATCTACAGGAGTGAGGTGAGTCACTTGGCCATGTGGTGCAAGGACAACAATCTCCATCTGAACGTGGAGAAGACGAAGGAGATTGTTGTGGACTTCAGGAGAGAGCACACCCAGCATGCTCCACTATCTATCGACGGTGCTGCAGTGGAGAGGGTGAGCGGCACCAAGTTTCTGGGTGTGCACATCTCTGAAGACCTGTCCTGGAGCAACAACACCGCATCACTGGCCAAAAAAGCCCAACAGCGTCTGTACTTCCTCCACAAACTGAGGAGAGCAAGAGGCCCGGCACCCATCATGCACACTTTCTACAGAGGCACCATCGAGAACATTCTGACCAGCTGCATCACCGTGTGGTATGGCGCCTGCACCGTGTCCTGCTACAAGTCTCTGCAGCGCATCGTGAGAGCAGCTGAGAGGATCAATGGTGTCTCTCTCCCTTCTCTAATGGATATTTATAACTCCCGCCTCACCCGCAAAGCCATCAGGATTGCAGGTGACCCCACCCACCCATCTCACAGCCTCTTCAGCCTGCTGCCATCGGGGACAAGACTGCGGATTCTCCGGGCCAAAACCAGCAGGCTCAAGAACAGTTTCTTTCACCAGGCAGTCAGGAGGCTCAACTCCCTCCCTGTTCTGCCCCTCCTCCCCCCTCTGCCCCCTGCCACAGATTCTGTTCGCACACACACCCTTCAGCATCTGACATGTCATCCTCACAGTTCCCCCCCCAACACACACACACACACACACACACACACACACATACATACATACATACATACATACATACCTCTCATCGTTCATTAACACACTGAACTCAGGGACTGGACATCTCACTTTACCTCGCTCATTTGCACTATTCCGCACTACCTCATCTTAACAGCTGCTAGTTTGTTTATACTGCTTATTTCATGTTTCATGTTTACCTGCTATACCTCAAGTGCCCTTGACTGTTTGGTTATTTGAACAAATTTATGGGTGTGTGTGTGTGTGTGTGTGTGTGTGTGTCTATATATTTATATATGAGTGTTTAGTCTACGTCTAGTTCATATCTAGAGTGTTTATACTGTTTATATTGTGTGTTTGAGTGTTTAGTCTGTGTGTAGTTATTATCTAGTATTTACACTGTTTATATTGTCTGAGTGTTTAGTCTATGTCTTGTTCTTATCTAGTGTTTATACTGTTTATTTATACTGTTTATATTGTTTGAGTGTTTAGTCTACGTCTAGTTCCTATCTAGAGTGTTTATACTGTTTATATTGTTTGTTTTTTTCAATTGTTCTATTTTTATTTATTGCATTGCCTGTTTGCACCGTGGGTCAGAGAGGACTGATATTTCATCTGTGCTGTATATCGAGCATGTATAGCATATTTGACAATAAAGTTGACTTGACTTGACTTGAAAGACAACATATCCAATGTTGAAACTGAGAAATTTTATTCTTTTTTTTTTAATATATGCTCATTTTGAATTTGATGTCAACAACACATTTCAGAAAATTTGGGACAGGTTCAACAAAAGACTGAAAAAGTTGTGCAATGCTAAAACAAACCCCTAATTTGGTGAATTGGCAACAGGTCAGTAACCTGATGGGGTATAAAATGAGCATTCCAGAGAGGCGGAGTCTCTCAGAAGTAAAGATGGGGAGGGGTTCACTGCTCTGTGAAAGACTGTGTGAGCAAACAGTGCAACAATTTAAGAATAATGTTCCTCAATATAAACTTGCAAAGAATTTGGGGATAACACCATCTATGGTACATAATATCATTAGAAGATTCAGAGAATCTGGAGAAATCTCTGTATGCAAGAGACAAGGCTGAAAACTGACATTGGATGCCTGTGATTTTCAGGCCCTTAAGCAACACTGCATTAAAAGCACACACATGTCTGTAGTGGAAATCATTGTATGGGCTCAGGAACACTTCAGAAAACCATCGTCTGTGAAAACAGTTCATTACTGCATCCACAAATGCAAGTTAAAACCAGATATAAACAATATTGGGAAACACCGCCACCTTTTCTGGGCCCAAGCTTTTTTACAATGGACTGAGGCGAAGTGGAAAATTGTCCCGAGGCCTGACAAATCAAAAGTAGAAATTCTTTTTAGAAATCGTGAACACCACGTCCTCCAGGCTAAAGAGGAGAGGGACCATCCAGCTTGTTATCAGTGCACAGTTCAAAAGCCAGCATCTGTGATGGTATGAGGGTGCATTAGTGCACATGACATGGGTAGCTTGTACATCTGGGAAGGCTTCATTAATCCTGAATGATATATGCACATTTCAGAGCAACATGCTGCCATCCACACAAAATCTTTTTCAGGGAAGGCCTTCCTTCTTTCAGCAAGACAATGCTAAACAGCTTTCTGCACGTATTCTGTATTTAAAGAGCCCAGGTGCTAAACTGGCCTGCCTGCAGACCAGACCCATCTCCCATTTAAAATATTTGCCGCATTATGAAGCACAAAAGACGACAAAGGAGACCCCAAACTGCTGAGCAACTGAAACTGTACATGTATATCAAGCAAGAATGGGACAACATTTCTCTTTCAAAACTACAGCAGTTGGTCTCCTCAGTTCCCAAACGTTTACAGAGTGTTGTTAAAAGTAGAGGTGATGCAACACAGTGGTAAACATGCCCCTGTCCCAACTTTTCTGAAACATGTTGCTGATATCAAATTCAAAATGAGCATATATTTTTTCAAAAAACAATAAAATTTCTCAGTCTCAACATTTGATATGTTGTCTTTGTACTATTTTCAATGAAATATAGGGTTTCAATGATTTGCAAATTATCACATTTCTGTTTTTATTTTCAGTTTCACAGTATCCCAACTTTTTTTTTTGGAATTGGGGTTGTACTATCATTCTAAAACCCTTGTTTTAATTAAAGTACTTCAGGAAGAACTAGCCGTTGAGGTCTTTAGCTGTCGTTTGAAGACAGCCAATGACTCAACTATTCGAACATCTAGTTGTAGTTTATTCCACCATCTAGGCACCAGAACAGAGAAGAGCCTCAATGCAATGTGCTCCTTTTACTTTGAGAGATGGTGGCTTCAGATCAGCTTTGCACCAACATAAACATAATATCAGAAAGGTTTCACTAGCTCACTCTCAAAATGGAGAAGCCAGAGAAGAGTGAAGGGAAGGTGAAAGGAGGAGGAGTGATAAGAGCATCAAGCCAAGCCAGAGAGTATGTCACCTCTGGCCTTGATGCGATCTGATAGCGTACATTGTTCTGAGACCATACCACAATGCTAACAATTAAAAAAATTCCGTTCAGCATATTCCATATTGAGAGTCATAGATGAGCACAAAACTTTAGCCAATGGTCATGAATTCAGAAGAAAAGCAAGTAAAAGCAGACATTTCCTATTGTCCAATTTCATATTGGGGAGATTGTTTGACAGGAAGTTAAATGTGAAGATACTAATTTGTAATTTATTAATATCATGGATATTTAATATTTTTAATTTTTGAAACAAGGGAGCCGAGTGTGATCGAAAGTCAGAAGCAGTTGCTATTCTTACGAATTTCTTTTGGAGGGTTATAAGAGGGTGTAGAGTTGTACGATAGGCGCATCCCCAAACAATGTTACAGTAAGTCAAGTATGGGTAAATGAGGCTGTTGTATATAGTTATAAGAGTCTTTTGAGGGAGAACAGATTTGATTTTCCCAATTACACGAATTGTTTTAGCAACTCTTTTACTTATGACAGAGACATCTCATCTCATCTCATTATCTCTAACCGCTTTATCCTTTTCTACAGGGTCGCAGGCAATCTGGAGCCTATCCCAGCTGACTACGGGCGAAAGGCGAGGTACACCCTGGACAAGTCGCCAGGTCATCACAGGGCTGACACATAGACACAGACAACCATTCACACCTACGGTCAATTTAGAGTCACCAGTTAACCTAACCTGCATGTCTTTGGACTGTGGGGGAAACCGGAGCACCCGGAGGAAACCCACGCGGACACGGGGAGAACATGCAAACTCCACACAGAAAGGCCCTCACCAGCCACTGGGCTCGAACCCGGACCATCTTGCTGTGAGGAGACAGCGCTAACCACTACACCACCATGCCGCCCATGACAGAGACATGGGCTTTCCAATTTAATTTGTCATCTATTACTACCCAAAAAAATTTAGTCTGTCTCTCTTGCGTAATAGAAACAATCTTTAAGAATATTTTGGCCTTATTAATATCATAACTTTTATTTCTACTACAGAAAATAAGGAAATTTGTCTTTTTGGTATTTATTGATAATTTATTAGCTACTTTACTCAATTTTTGATGAGCCAGTTGTATCAGAGTATCAAAGTTTTTGTGAGAAAGGAATATGTTGGTGTCATTGGCAAACAGTATAAAATACAGTATTCAGGAGGCTTCTGCTAGATCATTGATGTAGATCAAGAATAGTAGAGGACCCCAAATTGACCCCTGTGGTACTCCACATTGAATTTCTTTGTAGGTAGATTTGATTCCATTCAGAGTCACATATTGTTTTCTATTATTCAGGTAATTTCGAAACCAATTTAATGCAATGCCAGTAACACTGTAAGCAGCTAATTTCCGGAGGAGTATGGTATGGTTTACTGTATCAAAAGCTTTTGATAAATCTAAAAATATTCCTATTGTATATTCGTTTTTGTCAATGGCTGTAGATATTCTGTCTACTAGTTGTATTAGGGCAAGAGAAGTGGATACACCCTTGCAGAAACCGTATTGGTGTTTGTATAGGATATTATTAGTGTTGAAATATTTAATCAGTCGATTATAGACAAGCTTTTCATACAGTTTTGACATACTGGGCAAGACCGAGATTGCTCGGTGGTTGTTAAATGATGTTGGGTCTCCACCTTTGAAGATAGGGATTACTTTAGCAGTTTTTGTCACAATGGGAACCTCTCCCATTGTAAAAACAATGTAAGAATATGGGTGAGAGGAATGAGGATGTGGGGAAGGGCCATCTTTAGGGCTTTAGATTTAATTTCATCATATCCAGCGGCAGAGTCTTTTAAATTTAAAACTATGTCCTCAACTTCTGTGTTCGAAGGTGGTTCAGAAAGTGACAGGGAACAATTTCTAGGGGCCCTAACGTAGCTTATGGGATCTTTTTGCATTCTTGAAATTTTATTTGCTAGATTTGTACCAATATCACCAAAGAATTTGTTAAATTCATTACACATTTCAACATTGTCATTGATGATTTCATCTGCGATTTTTATCTCTTGTGGGCCTGCGTTTGTCATTTTTTTATGATTTAGTACGTCATTAATAACTCCCCATGTTTGCTTTATATCAAGCCTTGCTTCCATAAACCTCTTGTGAAAACATTCCTTCTTTGCAGTTCTCAACATGTGATTGAGTTTGTTTCAATAGTTTTTATATTGGTGTTGGTTCAAAGGCGTTGGAATTTTTAGGTATCTTTTATATAGTTGTTGTTTCCTGTTTATTGATTTGAGCAGTCCTTTGCTTAGCCATGTTTTTTTGTAACTTTGGTTGGGGCTTTTAGCCGTCTTCAGAGGAAAGCTTTTATATGGTTCCTACAATATTATGGAATAAATTAAATGCTGTCTCAGTGTCAGGTTCCTCTAATACTCCGGTCCATGATACATCAGACAGCAGTTCTTTAAATTTCTCTGTGTTTCTGTTATTAACTTGTCCATATGTGTATCTATCCGCTGTCATCTTAGGTTCTTCAATCCCGGTTATTATAAATATAGGAAAATGGTCGGAAATATCTGTAACCAGAACACCTACTTTATAGTCACTATTTAAGGAATTTGTATAGATGTTATCTATTAGTGTTGCAGATTTGTTGGTTACCCTTGTTGGTCTACATACCATACTAGTGGAACAAACGAAGAAGAAAATAGGTTATTTATATGATCTGCAGTGAGGGAATTAGAACTTTTTATGAGATCTATATTGAAGTCTCCAAATATGTAGCAAGGCTTGTTTTTTCCATTGACCTTACTCGTGCTTTGTGTCAGTTGTTCATCAAAATCATGAATGCTTGTGTTAGGCAGTCTGTAGATACATCCTATAACTACGTTTTTATCTTTTTTGGATGTACTCATCAGTTCAATAAAGATACTCTGAGTGCCCGTTTCGTCATTTTGGAAGTCAAGATCGTTTCTCTCCACATATTTCAACCCAGTCTTTATATACAATGTAACTCCCCCTCCCATCCTATCTAGCCTAACACGGTGAATACTGTTGTAACCCGGTATATCAAAATTTTGGACGGTATCTCCCGTTAACCATGTTACCTACCTACTCTAAATTGCCCAGAGGTATGATTGTATGTGAATGGTTGAGAGGAGAAACCTCCATAATAATCTAGTAGAAGGCAACAGGAAGCCACGCTTGTAATTCTTCCCTAGAAACTTTGATGGCTGATGCCGTCGGAGCGGCCACGTCACTGCAGTGATATGCCAGAGAGAGAGAGAGCTGCTTGCTGTGTTACATGACAGACATTTCCTTTTGCATTGAAGCAGCCTTCATTATGGGTAACAGTAAGGATAAGTAAGAGGAGGGATGTTTCCTTGAAGCAGTCGTTTAATCTGTCAATTCTGACCTAGTTAACCTCATTTGTCAACAAAGAGCACAGCATGCATTCCATAACAGTGACAGCAGTTATGGACAAAATGTCACTTAGTCAATATAAATTTATTGTTGATAGAAGTGTTGTTGTGGCAGTGGGGGCGTGGTCAAGCATCGGTCTGTGACAGGAGGGTGGAGCCGGGGAAGGTGAGTGGCAGATTCGCTACACCTGACGGTAATTAACCTGTGTTTTGTGTGTGTTTTCCCAGTAAACCGCTCCCTGTTTTAAGAGGCTGAGAGAGAGCAGAGGGAGCGCGACCCGGGAGTGGAGGCTGAGAGTGTGTCTGTGTGCTGCGAGTTCTTTTAGACTGAAAAGTTTATTAATAAAATACGCAGTTACTACCTCCAAACGTTGTCCTGCCGTCCTCTGTGCTCCACCCACGCATTGTCCGCGCTACAGTGGTGCCGAAACCCGGGAAAAGGTGGAGCACCAGTGCTACAGCTCCATGGAATCCTCCCCGTTCGCGGACTTGGTCCACGCCCTCGCCACGGCTCAGCAGAGCCAGCACCAGGCACTCGTCACGCTCCGAACGGAGCAGGAGCGCCGCTTCGAAGCCCTGGTGCTGGCTCAACAGGAAGATCGAGAGGCGTTCCGGCGGCTCCTCGCGTCGGCGGGGTCCACCAGCGCCCCGGCCGCGGGCCCGTCTCCCCTCACTGTGACCAAGATGGGCCCGCAGGACGACCCCGAGGCTTTCATCACCTTGTTCGAGCAGGTCGCCGAAGCCTCGGGGTGGCCGATGGAGCAGCGCGCGGCGCGCCTCCTCCCCCTCCTGACTGGAGAGGCGCAGCTGGCCGCATTACAGCTCCCCGCCGACCGCCGGCTGGCCTACGCTGACCTTCGCCGGGCCGTCCTCCAGCGCGTGGGGCGCACGCCGGAGCAGCAGCGCCAGCGCTTCCGCGCGCTGCGGATGGAGGAAGCCGGCAGCCCGTTCGCGTTTGGCCAGCAGCTCCGGGACGCCTGCTGGCGGTGGCTGAGGGCCGAAGATCGCGACGCCGAGGGAATCATCGACCAGGTGGCGCTGGAACAGTTCGTTGCCCGCTTACCAGCCGGAACCGCGGAGTGGGTCCAGTGCCACCGCCCGGCGTCGCTGGATCAGGCCGTAGGACTGGCGGAGGATCATCTGGCGGCTGTACCGGCGGCAGGACAACGGATGACATCGTCTTCTGTCTCCTCTTCTCTCTCTCTGTCTTCCCCCCCTCTCTCTCTGTCTTCCCCCCCTCCTCCCGTGTCCCGTCCTCGCCCCATTCCCCCACCACGGAGGCGGGGGCCGGCCCCACCCCAGCCGGCCCGCCGCACCCGTGGTGCCCTCCCGTTTCTCCCTTCTGTGTCTGTCTCTCCCCCCCCTCAGGTGAGTGAGCCCCAGAACACAGTTGCAGAGGGGAGGCCCGGGCCGGTTTGCTGGCGCTGCGGGGAACCGGGCCACCTGCAGCAACAATGTGCAGCGATGGAGGTGGGGGCGGTGGTGCGGATCCCCGACGCGCCAGAGGCTGCCCTCGATCGGGCCGGAGCGTATCGCATACCGGTAAGTGTACAAGGGGCTACATATCAGGCGTTGGTGGATTCAGGCTGCAATCAGACCTCGATCCGCCAAAGCCTGGTGCAAGACGAGGCATTGGGGGGAGCACAAGGGGTGAAGGTGTTGTGTGTACACGGGGATATTCACAGCTACCCGTTGGTGTCAGTCCACATATATTTTAGAGGGGAAAAATCTATAGTGAAGGCGGCGGTTAATCCTCGCCTTACCCACTCTTTGATCTTGGGGACCGATTGGCCGGGATTTCGGGGTTTAATGGCACGCCTAGTAAAGAGTGGGTCCTGCCGGTTGACGGGGGAGGGTCCCGGTGTCGCTTTGGCTGGAGCGGCGGTCGCAGAGCCGTCTACGTCACCTCCGCGACAGGGGGAGGAGCCGCCGGCCCCTCCTCTTTCTATTGGGGAATCCCTCGTGGATTTCCCACTGGAACAATCGCGAGACGAGACTCTGCGACACGCGTTTGACCAAGTGAGAGTAATCGATGGTCAAACGCTCCAGCCGAACGCCACCCCGTCCTTCCCCTATTTTTCCATTTTGAAGGATAGATTATATCGAGTGACGCAGGACACTCAGACGAAAGAGCGAGTCACCCAGTTATTAATTCCAAAGAGCCGCCGGGAATTGGTATTCCAGGCGGCCCACTTTAATCCCATGGCTGGACACCTCGGGCAGGATAAGACACTCGCCCGGATAATGGCCCGATTCTATTGGCCGGGGATTCGCGGCGACGTCCGTAAGTGGTGTACGGCGTGCCGCGAATGCCAGTTAGTAAATCCAGCGGCCATTCCAAAAGCGCCCTTGCGCCCCCTACCATTAATCGAGACCCCGTTCGAAAGAATTGGGATGGATCTCGTTGGGCCATTAGATCGGTCAACACGAGGGTACCGCTTTATATTAGTCCTGGTGGACTATGCAACGCGATACCCGGAAGCGGTGCCTCTTCGCAATATCTCAGCACGCAGTATTGCAGAGGCCCTCTTCCACGTCATCTCCCGGGTTGGAATCCCGAAAGAGATTCTGACTGACCAAGGCACCTCGTTTATGTCACGAACACTGAGCGAACTGTATGGGCTACTAGGTATTAAGCCGATCCGCACCAGCGTTTATCACCCACAGACGGACGGTTTAGTTGAACGGTTCAATCGCACCCTCAAGAATATTATTAAAAAATTCGTAAGTGAGGACGCACGAAACTGGGATAAGTGGCTCGAACCCTTGTTGTTTGCAGTGCGAGAGGTCCCCCAAGCCTCCACGGGGTTTTCCCCGTTTGAATTATTATACGGGCGTAAGCCGCGCGGCATCTTAGATGTTCTGCGGGAAAATTGGGAGGAGGGACCTTCACAGAGCAAAAACGAAATTCAGTATGTTATGGATCTGCGCGCAAAACTCCACACGCTCACCCACCTAACTCAGGAGAATTTGCGGCAGGCCCAGGAACGGCAAGTCCGCCTGTACAACAAGGGCACGCGCCTTAGAGAGTTCACTCCGGGAGAGAAGGTACTCGTCCTGTTGCCCACATCGAGCTCCAAATTAATCGCCAAGTGGCAAGGACCCTTTGAGGTCACACGGCGAGTCGGGGACGTCGACTACGAGGTTAGGCGAACGGACAGGGAGGGGGCGCTACAGATCTACCACCTCAATCTGCTGAAACTCTGGAATGAGGAGGTCCCCGTGGCGTTGGTGTCGGTAGTTCCTGAGAAGGCGGAGCTGGGGCCGGAGGTCCCCAAAGGGTCATTGGCATCACGTACCTCTCCGGTCCCCTGTGGAGACCACCTCTCCCCGACCCAACTCGCGGAGGTCGCCCAGTTGCAGGCCGAGTTTTCGGATGTGTTCTCGCCCCTGCCCGGTCGCACGAACCTCATAGAACACCACATAGAGACGCCCCCGGGGGTGGTAGTGCGTAGCCGCCCTTATAGACTACCCGAACACAAAAAAAAGGTGGTTCGGGAAGAACTTCAGGCCATGCTCGAAATGGGCATCGTCGAGGAGTCCCACAGTGACTGGAGCAGCCCAGTGGTCTTGGTTCCCAAGGCCGACGGGTCGGTCCGGTTCTGTGTGGACTATAGAAAAGTCAACGCGGTGTCTAAATTCGACGCATACCCAATGCCTCGTATTGATGAGCTGCTCGATCGACTAGGCACGGCTCGCTTTTACTCGACACTGGATTTGACGAAGGGATATTGGCAGATCCCCTTGACTCCATTATCCCGAGAGAAAACGGCCTTTTCCACACCGTTCGGCTTACACCAGTTCGTCACACTTCCGTTTGGGCTGTTTGGGGCGCCCGCTACGTTTCAGCGGCTGATGGACCGAGTCCTCCGGCCGCACGCCACCTATGCGGCCGCGTACCTAGACGACATCATCATTTATAGCAATGACTGGCAGCGGCACCTGCAACACCTGAGGGCCGTCCTTAGGTCGCTGAGGCGGGCGGGACTCACTGCCAACCCGAAGAAGTGTGCGATTGGGCGGGTGGAAGTACGGTATCTGGGCTTCCACTTGGGCAACGGGCAGGTGCGTCCCCAAATTAATAAGACTGCAGCGATTGCAGCCTGCCCGAGGCCCAAGACCAAAAAGGGGGTGAGACAGTTCCTGGGGCTGGCTGGCTACTATCGTAGGTTTATACCTAATTATTCGGACGTCACCAGCCCGCTGACTGACCTCACTAAAAAGGGGGCACCAGATCCGGTCCAGTGGACGGAGCAGTGCCAGCGGGCTTTCTCTGAGGTAAAGGCTGCACTGTGTGGGGGGCCACTCTTACACTCCCCTGACTTCTCTCTCCCTTTTTTGTTGCAGACGGATGCGTCGGACAGAGGGCTGGGGGCCGTTTTGTCCCAGCAGGTGGAGGGGGAGGACCGCCCAGTCCTATACATCAGCCGCAAGCTGTCAGTGCGTGAGGGGCGCTACAGCACCATTGAGAAGGAGTGCCTGGCGATCAAGTGGGCGGTCCTCGCCCTCCGTTACTACCTGCTGGGGCGCTCTTTCACCCTCTGTTCGGACCACGCGCCCCTCCAGTGGCTCCACCGCATGAAGGATGCCAACGCGCGGATCACCCGTTGGTATCTGGCACTCCAACCCTTCAACTTCAAGGTGGTCCACAGGCCGGGGGCGCAGATGGTCGTGGCGGACTTCCTCTCCCGTCAAGGGGGGGGGGAGTCGGCTGCGGGCCGGATGGGCGCCCGGCCTGAGTCGGGCGGTGGGGGTATGTGGCAGTGGGGGCGTGGTCAAGCATCGGTCTGTGACAGGAGGGTGGAGCCGGGGAAGGTGAGTGGCAGATTCGCTACACCTGACGGTAATTAACCTGTGTTTTGTGTGTGTTTTCCCAGTAAACCGCTCCCTGTTTTAAGAGGCTGAGAGAGAGCAGAGGGAGCGCGACCCGGGAGTGGAGGCTGAGAGTGTGTCTGTGTGCTGCGAGTTCTTTTAGACTGAAAAGTTTATTAATAAAATACGCAGTTACTACCTCCAAACGTTGTCCTGCCGTCCTCTGTGCTCCACCCACGCATTGTCCGCGCTACAGTTGTATAAAAGCAATATTACACTGGAAGTTGTGCTGTTGGCAGAAATGTAAATGCACCTACTAATAACAGGCCAATTAACAAATTAACAAATTGCTTATACACTTGCTTGGTACGGAGATACACCTTTAGTCTTTGTTTGAAGAAAGCCCTTGACTCAATTGTTCAGGGAGCCAGGAGTAGTTAATTCCAGAAAAGAGACTCAATGCATGTCCTGCTTTTAATTTGAGAGTTGGTGGGTCTATTTGAGCCATGCTGGAGGATCAGAGAGAGCATAGTGCAGAGCAGGGTGCCTTAAGGTAAGTGGCAGCTGGTCCATTTTTTTTGCTTTGCCGGCAAGCATCAATGTTTTAAATCTGATGCGGGCAAATACAGGAAGTTACTAGAGGGAATGTTATAATGGAGTGGGGTGGGGGAAATTGTGGAGGTTGAAAACAGGTCATAGAGCTGCATTCTGTTATCAGTTATAGGGGTTTCATGGCACGCACTGGTAGACTTGCCAGGAGAGAGAGAGTTCAGTTTGCTTTATAACTAGCGTGGGTCCAGCAACCAAAAAGTAAAGGCAGACTTGCACAAAAAAACAGAATGATTAGAATTGGTTGACTTTCTATTCATAACCTCATTTTTGTCTCTAAAGTCAGACCAAAGAGAGATATGAGTTTCTGTCCTATGAGGTCCCACTGTGAAGGTTAACCTGATAGAGAGATGGGACATTTCCTCCCTTTTGAGGACCATCCACAAGACGGTCAGACCAAAGAGAGAATGAACAATGACTCACTGATCCTTTGATGCCTTACCAATGTAATTCTCTGGTATTATGTTTTTCCAGTTACTGTAAAAACAGTAGTGAAAAGTAATCCGGTTTGTAAAGATGTGGGTGTGTTCATTCAAGCAGAATAATTTTCTTTTTTTGGAATCTGCATCACATGTACACTCCTCCCACCAACACACACATTTTTCCTGCTGGTTCAGGGAATCAAACCAGTGACTTTTTGATCCCAAAGCTGCTTTTGTAACCTTTAGGCCATAACTTTCCCAGAAAAAGTTCCAAGAAATTCCACCTGGTTGAAATAAAAACCTCTACCCACAGCAGTCCTTTCTGGATAAGTTTGGACACCTCTGCTGAAAAAGCAAAGTAATGAAAAGGCATCTCTATTTATAGATGCAAGGTACCTATAACTACAAATTAGCATTATAGTAAATCAGTGGTTCTCAACCATTTTTCTTTCTTGCTTGTGTCCAAGACAAGCCAGGCCCCCCAACCCCTATCCCTGCCCGCACACACACACACACACACCACACCACACACACACACACACGCACACACACACACACACACACAAAAAAAAGAATAAAGTGATTAATTACAAACTTTTATTTGCAAAAATAAACAGCAGTTGCAGGTTTCTTGTTCATATTATCTTTGTTTTATAGTGTATATTCATAAATGTTTTTCTTTCCTCCTTTTTATGTCATCAGGTATATCACCCCCCCCCCCCCCCCCACACACACACACACACAAACAAAACAAAACAAACAAACAAACAAAGAAAAAAACCCTGCAAGGACATGAAAATATTTGTTTCTTTTCATTTAAACTTCAGACATGAGCTTAACTCTTTTCCTTTAACAGCCAAACAGATTATGCCTCCCTTATTACAAAAGAAAGATCGTGATTCATTGTCAGATATATCAGCATCTCAAGGTCAAGGTTTTTTTATTTGCCATTTGTGCATAAACCAACAGTTCAGACACATTGGAATTTTTGTGCAGGGCTCTCTCAGTCAACAGATTAGAAAATAAAAACACTATCATAAAAATATAAAATATAGAAACACTATACAATACGCTGGGGGGGAGAAAAAAAGGCTATATCCTCAAAATTTTAAATACAAGTATTAAACAGAAGGAGAGGGTAAATGTTAAATAACATTAATAAAATAAAAGGCGAGTCCTGAGTGTTGTTCCTGGCTTATTAAAAGAGGGGAAGGTTATATGGAAATATTGCACATTTTGGGAGGGGAATGAAAGTTATGTGGGGATATTGCACAGTTAAAATACTGCACATTTATCAAAGGGTATATGACACATAATCTTGTTTCACAGATAATATAATAGTATATCGTATATTGCATATGACAAGTGAAGTGAGGTAGTAATGGTTGTTGTTATTCTTATTCAGTAATTTTGTTTTGCCATCCGTCTGACTATAGCAGGGAAGAAGCTGTTGAAGAACCGTGCTCTATGAGTGATGATGCTGTCCGATCTGCTGTGTCTCAGGTTGCACGTGCAGTGTTTGTGTCTGAGCAGAGAGTGAGCTGGGTGGAGTGAGTCTCTGATGATTCCCTCTGCTCTTTTCCGACAGCGCTGCACATACATAGAGTCCATGGAAGGAAGTTTTGTCCCTATGATCCTCTCCGCAGTCTTTATGACTCTTTGCAGAGCCTTCCTCTCTGCCTGTGTAGTGTTACCGTACCAGACGGTGATGCATGCGCTGAGGATGCTCTCTATCAGTCCTCTGTAGGCCAGGGTGAGAGGGCGATGGTTCAGACCAGCTTTCCTGAGCAGCCTGATGAAATAAAGCCTTTGCTGGGCTTTTTTCACTGTGGCTGTGGTGTTAAGAGTCCAGCTCAGGTCAGATGTAACCTGCAGTCCCAGGAATCTGTAGCTGTCGGCCCTCTCCACCTCAGTCCCTTTGATGATGAGAGGCTGTAGAGGGGGAGGATTCTTCCTAAAGTCCAGTATTATTTCTTTAGTCTTGTCTGTGTTGAGGATGAGGTCGTTCTCCTCTCCGTAGACAAGAATGTTGTTTACCAGGGTCCTGTACCCTGACTCGTCTCCCCCCTTGATGAGCCCCAGGATAGTGGTGTTATCAGTATATTTGATATGTGCAGTTTTCTTTCCTTCGGTTTGTCACCAGGTGTATAAAATAGAAACAGAAATAACAACTGCAAGGACATTTAACTATGTCTCTTTTTGTGAGAGCTACATTTCTTAATCTCTTCACAGAACAGGTTCATGTGCCGGGTAAACTCTGTGTGTAAAAACACACGTGCAGTGCCGTCATACTCCTTCAGCAGCAGTGGAAAATGCTGTAACTCTCCTTTTGACATTTTTGCAACTCTGTACTCCAGTTTGCACACAAAAGCATCCAGAGCGTTTGATTCAGGTCCCTGCATCTGCTTGTTCATCTCATTGTAGAGCGTGAATGTGTCCACCAGGTATACCGCTTTGATCCAAAACACATCACTCAGCTGTTCACACAGTGGTCGATTGTGATCTTACAATAATTCTTTTATTTTTTTCTTCCAGTTCCATCAAACACACAAGCCCTTGTCGACGCGACAACCACTGTACCTCCATGTGTAGCAGTAGTGTTTGATCCGCTTCATCCTCGCACAGCTGGCCAAAAAGTCTCTTGTTAGAAGGGCAAGCTTTATAAAGTTTTCAGCTTTAACAACAGTTGACAGGGTGTTACTGAAGTCTTCCAAAAGTTTTTTATTGGCCAATGCTTGGTGATGTAACATGCAGTGGAAAATCACACACCCCAGGGCTTTTTCCTTCAGGTCGCTGCATGGGATGAATTACCCAGGTATAGCCACTAGCTGACCTGATGAGACTTAATTGCTTACACAATAATGGTCACAGAGATGTTGGCAATAAATAGCTTAATAAATTTAAATGTGGACCAAAAATATGTAATAACTACAAATTAGCATTATAGTAAATCAAGCTAAATATATAATAGCAAGAGCATGTAATTTTCTTTGCTCTGTAATGTCAGCAACCATCACACTTTATTCATCTTAAAAAAATAATAACCATGAGCATGCTTTTTCCCTCAAAATCCACCCTGGGTATTGAAAACTATTTTATATTTTGTTACACATTGAACAATTGGGTTGGTCAGATGAGATCACCTGCATTTTTGGGTGTGTTGGCTGCTTTACGTGTCTCCACACCAATTCACATTAAATCCTCCTGTGTCATGTTGAACCACAATTCAGCACCAGAATCATCATAAATATTATTAACCAACAAATCCAGGGCTTAATTTCAGCCGGAACATGACGGAACAAGATCCGGAACCTCCATCGTCGGATCCGGCAGCTATTTTCATTTCATTCGGTGTTCCGGCAGCTATTTAAATGGATCAGATCACCTCCGTGACCATCACAAAGGGAAAAAAATCAAACAATAAATTAAATAAATAAGTAAATAAAAATTTGTTTAGTGTTCGGTTTTGATTTTGATATCTGTTGTTGATTTCTCTCCTATGACATCCACAAAATCTATGTGGAGGGGGGGACATGGGGTGTATACTTCCGCTCAATAGAACACCGGGTTTTTTGTAGCTGTTAGCTTGCGCTGTGGAAAAAATGGCAAAAAAAAAATAAGAAAGCTTACTAAAATTTTTAAAATGAATTCTCCAACTTGTTTTGTAAACCCTTTATTTCTTAACTATTACTTGAATTGATTGCACTTATGTTTGCTGGCACTTATGTTTGCTGGCACTGCTTTTAAACTTGAAATATGCTTGAAATCCTAGGCCATGCTTTTAAATACCCTACTTAAATCCTTAAAATGAGTCATTTAACTCATGTCTTGTGTGATCTGATCTCCAAGGGTGAAATAAACCGGTTGTGATATGAGTACCGTCTGTTATTTTAGAAGATAAATTTAATATATAATTTAATATATAGCCTAATAGGGGGAGTTGTGGCTCAGGTGCATAAGGCGCCACACCATAAATCCGTCATTTCCCAATCCCTCCCCGTCTCTCTCCCTCTCCTGCTCATTTCCTGTCTCTACACTGTCCTATCCAATAAAGGTGAAAAAAGCCCAAAAAATATCTTTAAAAAAAATATAGCCTAATAAAAATAGTATTTTATAACATAATATCACGACATATTACTGTCTGTAACTGTTCATCACTAAAGCGTTTTCTAAGATCATAATGTCTGATATTATTTTTTATTTTTTTATTTTTTGCCAAGTGGGGCCACTGCCGGGTGAGTCGACACATGGTAGGTCTATTGTTCAAATGCATTCTATGGTCTATGGGGCTGCGTTGTGGGTGCAAGTGCCAGGACCATTTTATTTATTTACTTTCTTTATAATCCAAGTCAGATACACAAGCAAGATTAAGTCTTTACTCTGCTGTGTTTTATTATGGCCATCAATATATTGTAACCTGTGTTTGATTTGTTAATTGTTGATCCAGTTGTTGCCTTAACGCAGGGGTCTGCAATGGCTCGGGAGCCAGATGTGGCTCTTTTGGTGACTGCATCTGGCTCACAGGTTAATCAGCTCACATTGAGATCAAGAAGTACACCTCCATTTAATGAAAAAGTCAGTTAGCTGTCTGCAAAGCAAAGCCTTTTGACAAAGAACATGACGAAAAGGGAAAAAAGGTGACTGGTAGGCTACCGTACATTTCAACAGGAATGGACAGAGGAATTCGCCTTTGTGGGGTGAGAGGGTTCTGCTTTGTGTCCAATAGGCCTATACAATGACAAGATTGCATCGATGAAACAATGAAATAAAGCGGCACTTCGAAACATGGCAAGCTACGTTTGTGTCAAAATATTCAGCGGGGGACAGGAGGAAGACAGCATGTCAAGAGCCTCTTCATTATGAAAAAGAATATATTACACTCAAATTGTTGGTCATACGTAAAAATGCATTTTAGTTGTATTCAGCGTCACTTTTTATATATGGCTCTCACGAAAATGTATTTGAAAATATGTGGTTTCATGGCTCTCTCAGCCAAAAGGTTCCCGACCCCTGTCTTAACGTATGTGTGGGGAGCGAGAGTGAACTTGAGTGCCTGTTTGGAGAACATTCTGAGTGGTGTCCATTGTTGTCCAGGATTTGATAACTGGTGCTGTTGCAATACATGTCATGCAATAGGCGTGTGTGTGTAAAGTTATAGTAAACCACCCCCCGCCTTTTTTTTTTGAGTTGCCAGACCCACCCACCTCCTGCGTTCCGGAACCTCCCACTTCACAAATTAAGCACTGAACAAATCTGATATGATTGCAGGCAGCAAGAGGTCAAGTTTTCAAAATTAAGATTCAGTTTGCTTTAAAATGAAAGACCCATGACTAACAAGTCATAAAAGAATATAGATGAGACAAATTAATAAATATTTAAGCCATATATGATAGATTGAGGATCTGTCCAGGATGCACTCAGCTATGACACAGAATGGATAAGCGGTAAAGAAATGAATGAATGAGTGAAAATGAATGATGATAAATATTTTATGTGCAATTTTGGTTTTGCCTAAAAACAAAAGTTTCCACATGCAACTGTAAAATGGAATAAAATGAATTGCTTCATTAAACATGAATAGTTATATTAGTGAACTTCTTTACACTTATTTCCATTTAATGCTTGTCTATGCACATAGAAGACAATAAAAAAAGAAAAACTTAATTTTGTATTGACCCTCGTGCATATCCATTCCACCTCATATTTTGAACTCCGTGACATTTGATTACAATTAATATAAAAACAGTATTTGATATTCAATTCTATTGTGCTAAAGGGTCTGAGGAAGCTCAGTTTATTCTGTGACGTGCAAATGGTAGTGTCAGAATTTGAAGTCGGCTGCATGAATTCATGGTTCTAACCTGCCTTGCGTTAACAGTTCAGCCTGGTGGCGGTGGTGGTGGTGGTGGTGTAGGGAATGTTTTCTTGACACACAAGTTAGTTCTTGTTATCACTTACAGAATAGCAGCTATAAACCCTCATTCTCTCACCAGCCTCTCTTTTTTTTCTCCCCCTAAAATTAAATATACAAACAAACAAACCACAGCTTGTTTTCAAGAAACCAGAAAATCCTGAAAATGCAATTACAAAGTGGGAAGACTCCTTCAAAGTAGCCCCAAAGAGAAGACTGAGCACGTCAGTGATTATATGTTTTTCTTTGGTAAATTTCCTCATGTTTTTTTAAAAGGTCGAGAGAAATGTACCCCTTTCCGCCTTGGATAATAATAATACAAATCCCAACAATGAAAACTTATCATTGATACCCACATCGTAAATGTCTGGAACATTCAGAATTTGTCGAGTTTAAATTTCCTACCAAGGGAATCCTGGTACCAACCTCACCATTATTAGCTGGCTTTCATGTGATGTTAGAAGTGTGAGTGGTTTTACCTGCGGTTTTTCCACTTATGTCCACACAGTGTAGCTTCTGTCCAACTCTCTGCTAGATTACATTCATTTTGATGGAAACTTGCAACAGAACACGATGTAGAAAGAGAGACAAATTGTTAAACTACAATCTACAACTGTTATGGAATAGAAGGGGAAGAAAAAAAAGGGAAAGGGCCCAGAAAGCGATGTATCGCTGCTGGGTGCAGCAATACAAATGCCATGGATGGAGTGGCCCTGTTCCTTTTCCCAAAAGATTAAGGTAATCACTAATTAGTCAAGACTTTGCTACAATGGACTGCAAAGCATTTTGTTTCCAACATACTGTAATACTACTAAATACTACTAACTTGAGGAATGCATCTTCAACTTCCAGTCACCCCTCCCCCCGTCGCACATTTACTGGGCAGTCTACTGCAGGTGATAGACTATGCATGGCCACGGAAAAGTTGAACTGAAGACTGTCAGCTGTAGCTGCACTAGGCTAGCATATCATCTTAGTCTTTTTTAAAGCCTATTCTAATTCTAAGAATGTTTTGGAATGCTTACTATTCCATATTTGCAAGTCAGTCTTCATGATCATCCTCAGGTTCATCGTTGTCACTGACCCCGTTCTCATCAGACAATTCTGGCTCGAATCAGTATGGTTCAATACCTCTCTCTTCTTCCCTATCACTGGCCACTTCTTCTTCTGTCAGTACGTCATCATCAACTTGAGCTGATGAAAAACTACTAAAACTTGAATTTTCTCCCTCACCAAATTCCTGCTCGCTTTGGTTGCTCGTTGTTGTTCGTGGCCGACACACACCCGTGACGTCACGTGGCTCCCGTCTGCTACTTCCGGTTGCTTAGCAGGTGGTTCTAAAAGGGCTAAATTTACTCGCCTTTTGTCTGCGAATATAGCCGCTACCATGCAGTTTAGAGAACAGTTGCATCTGTCCAGGGACTCAATAAACCTCACTGAATTTAACTGCTATTCTGTTTTAGCGCAACAAAAACAAACAAACAAAAAACCCCACATTTCTCTCAGCCTTTAAATTCTAGTATGAGGCTTAAATTATGTGGACTTATTTTATATGGAAACTGTTACAATAGAAACAATAATGCAGTCAAATAGCATCAGAGCTGTGCTGTTATAGCAAATTAATCAATAGCTTCTGATTCAAGAATGCAACAGCACTGTGGTGTAAACTTATAAAAACAGATTTGTGTTCACAATAATTTTTTAATCCTTTGATGATGAAGCATCATTCTGGTCCACATTCCTCCAGCTGGGCGTGTACACTGACCTAACCAGTCTGCAAAAGAAAGCATATTTTCAAATGCATAAATTACTGCTGCTATGTATGAACATTCCTGCAAGACGAAGATGCCTTGTTGATGAGAAAGTTCAGAGGAAAATGACCAGCCTGTTTCGACCGAAAAGGAAGTCTTTGGTAATGCTAATGACTGCCTTTTACAAATGTGGTGAGCAGAAAAGCATCTCAGATCGCACAATGTGTCAAATTCTGGGGTGGACAGGCTACAACAGCAGGAATTTGAAGCTAAACTCACTACAGTCTGTTACAGAAAATTAGTCAGAGTTGAAAAATCAGTGGTACTTATAAAACAAATATTCAATCCTTTGATAATAAATTTTCACATTCCTGCAGCTGGGTGTGTGTACACACCTGACAACTCAATATAGTCATAGATATCATTTCTTCATTGATGTTGTGAATCACTGAACAGTTTGTTTTGGCATTATTGTGTTATGTGGGAGGGAAGCATACTTCTTAGTTCCCTTATGGGAAACCCAGGCAAAAAATATATTTTTTTTAAATAAATCAACTGCCATAAAAGAAAATAACTAGGTGTGAATACTAGCTTATAATTACTTCAAATAAACACACAGGACTTTCTAAGAAGCATAAGAAGAACAACATATTTCTGTAACAAAGATAGAAACCAGAAACAAACTAGCTGATAAATAACGCCATCATCATGCTGTACAGGTTTTCCCCTTTATGTATTGGCACAACACACAGAAAGTCCCATGGTTTCTGAGAAGCAGAAAGAGGACAGCACTTAACCTTCATCCTACCAAGTGGGGTCCATCTGGACCCCGCACCTATATGTTTGTTTGCCATTTTAAAAATATGTGACATACTGCCTCACCGTTTTATGAATTTGTCGGAATTTATGTCTTAATTAAAACACTAAAGCACCGGAAGATCAGCTTTTTGCATTGTGAAGGTATAATTAATTTGTTACTGGGGTCCAACCGGACCCCAGAGTAAAGTTTATCTGTCTTTCATTTTATAATTGAATAGCACACTGAAAGTTAACTTCTTTTATTTCTTTTATGTTCCATAATGAAACTACCAAGGCATTCCTTCTTGGGGTCCGTGTGGACCCCACTGCTGCAATAAGCACAGGCTGCAAAACAAAAGCCCTAAATTATTTTACAATTACTTTTTTGTTTTAAATTCTGTAAGAAAAGACCTAAGTTGTAATCCAGAATGTTTTACAGCTGCATGAGCTGCAAAAATCATGTATATAATGCCAATTTTTTTTGTGGCGCTATAATTTCCTACATGTATGCTAGTTATTGCAATATTATTGCAATGTTATTGCATTTATAATACATCATTGATATTCAGCCATAGTGGATTTTGTTCTTCAATAAAGTTATGTCTGTTTGCTGCATTGAATTGGTTCTTACTGCATTGATTTCAAGGTATTCCCTCCTGGGGTCCATACGGACCCCGCCTGGTAGTTTGTGTATGTAAAATTGGCTGGTAGGATGAAGGTTAAGTGTGTTCTTTATGCCTTGGGCCCTTTAGTGTATTGCTGTTATTAATACAAGATGTTCTGAACAAAACTTATCTGGTGATTTTGTCTTTATAAGCTTTAATTTTAAAGAAAAGTATTGGGGTCCAAATGGACCCCACATGGTAAGATTAAGGTGTAAAATAGCATGGTAGGATGAGGGTTAAAAGAAAATGAAAACATGGAAACACACATCTGTAGTTCTATCATTATCCTGGTTTCCCATTAGCTCCATGCCATTCATTCTGCATATAACTTTGCCTTTAAACTTCTGCTACTGTAAAATCATGTACATTACATTTACACAGGTGCGAAGATGACTGAAAATGATCCATGTATGTTGCATGCATGGAAAAAAAACATTCAAACAAGATGCTTAAACAGTTTTTTTGGTTTGTAGAACAAAAAGTGTTCTTATTTCTCCTTTGCTTGTTCAGCATTTCAAATATTTTTCGAGGCTAAAATTAATGAACAATTAATTTGAAGGATCCATTTGTGTATCATCAGTTACTGAATAGCTACTAGCAAGAAGAGGCGTTAGTCCTTGATGTACTGCTAATATGGATCACTACGGGCTTTTTAAAAATAGAAAGGTGGTGATGGTGAAGGAGGGCAACATGGTGGCTAAAAAAAAAATCAAGACGATTTGATGAAGGAGAGTCGATTAAAAAATATTTTAATCATCTAAAATATATTACTGCATGTTTTTCTTGTCCTATATTTTTATGAAGACAGAACAAGGTTCCAGAGTCCAGAGAATTTTGTTGGAGGAGGTTATGCTTTCACCTCCATTTGTTTGTCTGTTCCTAATGTAACTCAAAAAGTAGTGAACGGAGGTTAGGCACTGACTGTTAGGCAAGGAGGCCTGGGGCGTAGTCAGCATTTTATTTCATCCCAAAAGTGTTCAGTGGGGTTGAGGTCAGGGCTTTGTGCAAGACACTCAAATTCTTCCAGTCCAACCTTGGCAAAAATATTTTCATGGTGTTTGCTTTGTGTTCCATTGAAGAGTAATTGTACTGCTACAGCATACAAAGACATTCAATACAATTGTTTGCCTCCAATTTTGTGGCAAAAGTTTGGGGAAGGCTGTGTGGGCATGATAGTAAGGTGTCCACAAACGTTTGGCCATATAGTGCATTTCCTACAGTACTTTTTGTAAGTCTTACAGCAAAATTGGAATAATAAAGTAGGGAATTTTTTTTTTTATCTGTTATCCAAAGTGTCTTCTGACTAGGACAGAATAAAACCAAGTGTGTTTCAGAATCATTAATTTTGAAGAAAATAGAATCTTTCAGTTTACGTGACTAAACATAATAAGTTGTTACATTACATAATATTCACATTTAATGCTGTCTTTCTGAGTAATGGTAAAATTAATTATGAGGAAGTTTATTTCCCTTTCATAGTTTTGTGTAATTAGTGTTTTCTTTTCAGGCTAATATATTCTGATCTTATGAAACTCATTAATTCACAAAGAGCACACTCTGCATTCCATAGCTGTGACAGTAGTTACAGCTCTGAAATATTGAGCAAAAGGTTGTGACTTTGCTGTGGCAACCAAGCTGTCACTTTTGTGTCCTTGAGCAAGACTCATAACCCTCACCAAACGTTTGGCCATATAGTGCATTTCCTACAGTACTTTTTGTAAGTCTTTCAGCAAAATTGCATTCATAAAGTAGGGAATTTTTTTATCTGTTATCCAAAGTGTCTTCTGACTAGGAAAGAATAAAACCAAGTGTGTTTCAGAATCATTAATTTAAATTCCATTTTGTTCATTCAGTTTACGTGACTAAACATAATAAGCTATACCATTACATAATATTCACATTTTTCCTGCATTTAATGCTGCCTTTATGAATTATGGTAAGATTAATTATATACATCCATTTAAATGCCAGAACCCAGCAGTTTCCCAGCAAAAATTCGCTCATCATCCAGTTATCACAATTTGGCCCTTGTCAAATTTGCAGAGATCCCATTTTTCTTGCTTTCAACACATCAACTTCAAGAACTGACTCTTCACTTGCTGCCTTATATATCCCACCACTTGACAGGTGCCATTGTAATGAGAAGTTGGTATTCACGTCACCTGTCAGTGGTTTTAATATTATGGCTGATCAATGTACACATCAGAAGGTCATGTGTTCAAATCCCAATGCCAACAAATGGCCTTGATTGGGCCCTTGAGCAAGACCCTTAACCTTCAGCTCAGTTGTATTCTGCCTCAAATGGAAGTCATTCTTTTAAAAGCATCAGCCAAATGAGCAAATATACTGGATTGTATGTTATATGTAATTGTAGAATGTTGTACTGTATGTGTGTTATAGTATGTAAAATATTACAGCACTTTATTGGCAACCCTGTTGCCAGTAAATTACTGTACCAGTTTACAATCATTTTTATAGTACAGAAGACTGTAAGCCAATTAAGAACAGTGGAATGTATACATTTTTAAGACCATTCTTAAAACATTATTAAGGGCACATTTCACACACCAGTTGCTTTAATCAGTGGGATCAGTGTCTGAGACAGTACCAGGTGCCTTCAGTGAGAATCATTTGCAAATTATGCAAGTCAAAACCTGTGGCAATTTTATCATTTTGGAGCTTAACATCAAGCCTGCAGAAACATGGACAGGAAACCCATTAACCTAGATTAGCTAGCAGGGTCTTACGATGTTTTAAATCTGTTTGTCTGTTGTGTTAAATAAAGCACAATATGCTCAAACATATATGAACACCTAACTGTCACACCCATATGTGGGTCCAGACTGTTGCCACACATGAGCAGGTTTTACTTACAGGTAAAAGTTGAGTGCATGTACTGTATGATGAACTGTTGGAGCATGATATTTTAAAAAAAAAAAGCAAAATAATAGGATACAAGTGCATCATCCTGGATAGAGTGCTATTTCATAAGCTGTCAAGTAGATTAAATGACATTAGATTAGATAGAACTTTATTGATCCCTTTGGGAGGGTTCCCTCAGGGAAATTAAGATTCCAGCAGCATCATTACACGATAAACAGAGAATAGAAAATAGAGAAAAAACTTCTAGATAAATTAATTAAATTAAGTATTTACATATACAAATATAAAAAGAATAAGATATGGGGAAGAGAGGAAGGGGGAAGGGAAAAAAGGGGAAAAAGGGGAAGGGGGGCAGCAGGAGAGATATTGCACTTTATATTGCACATTATATTGCACATTGTCCGGTATTGCTTATTGTTAGGCTAGGGTACTGCTCCTTCCCATCCTCTGTCCTCCTGTTACCCCTTCTCCCACCAGAGAGGAGTTGTATATAATAATATAAAGTGCAATCACTTTATCTTGCACATTATATTGCACATTGTCCGGTATTGCTTATTGTTAGGCATGGCTAGTGCTCCTTCCCATCCTCTGTCCTCCTGTTATCGCTCCTCCCCCCAGAGAGGAGTTGTACAGTCTGATGGCGTGAGGGACAAAGGAGTTTTTAAGTCTGTTCGTCCTGCACTTGGGAAGGAGCATTCTGTCACTGAACAGGCTCCTCTGGTTGCTGATGACGGTGTGCAGAGGGTGACTTCAACAGGAAATCTTTTGGTGGAGACGGTGGAGACCTCGACTGGCTATCGTAGCCTGCAGGGAATTGGCCGTCAGACTTTCTGTCGCATGTCCCAGACCCGGTGAAATGTAACTGAATTGTCTTGGCCAGCCCTAAGGGTCCCATCTGCATCTCATCATTGCTGAGGAGTGTGCTCCCATCACCCAATCAAGCATCCAGCCAGAGCAGGTCATGATATATTTTACCATATTAACATGCCGTTGTGTGTTATGCCTGATGTAAAGACTCTCGTCTCTGCAAGCCTACCACACAGATTTAATACTTGTCATTTTTAGGGCATACCTAACAACGTGTTTTCTTTCTCTCTCTCTTCCCCCCCCATCTGTCCCTCTGAGTTACATGTTGATCCTGGGATTGAGATGCTGGCCTCTTCTGCCCCTCGGACCTGCTTGATCCATCCTGGTGCCCTGTGTCTGGTTGGAGTTTTATCGCCCCACTCCTGTGAAGGACGGCCCCATGAGGACAGTTGAGGGTTATACCTGTTAAAACTCTTAATATTATAGTCAGGCTGTCTGTTGTTGCCCAAATGAGGATGGGTTCCCTTTTGAGTCTGGTTCCTCTCGAGGTTTCTTCCTCATTTCGTCTGAGGGAGTTTTTCCTTGCCACCGTCGCCACAGGCTTGCTCATTGGGGATAGATTAGGGATAAAATTAGCTCATGTTTTAAGTCGTTCAAATTCTGTAAAGCTGCTTTGCGACAATGTTTATTGTTAAAAGCGCTGTACAAATAAACTTGATTTGATTTGATTTGATTTGACTGCCATCGCCCATGATGTTCAGTATTTTGTCCATAGACCTCTTCCCTGCCACCGTCACCAGAGAGTCCAGCTCATGCCGACCACAGAGCCGGCCCACCTGATCAGTTTGTCCAGCCTGGATGTGTCCTTCTTGGATGTGCTGCCCCCCCAGCACACCACAGTGTAAAACAGGACACTGGCAACCAAACACTGATAGAACATCCACAGGAGTTTCCTGCAGATGTTAAAGGACCGCAGCCTCCTAAGGAAGCATAGCCTGCTCTGTCTCTTCCTGTATAAGTGATTGGTGTTGCAAGTCCAGTCCAGCTTACTGTCCAGCCACAGCCCGAGGTACTTGTAAGAATCCACAGCCTCCACCTCAACTCCCTTGATCAGAACTGGTCGTGACCTTGGTCTGGACCTCCGAAAGTCAATGACCAGCTCCTTGGTCTTCGAGGTGACATACTGCGGCCTGTCGGTGAGGTAGCTGGAGATCCAGGTGACCAGGCAGGGGTAGACTCGCATCCTGTTCAGTTTGTCCTGAAGCAAAAGGGGCTGGATAGTGTTGAAGGCATTCGAGAAGTCCAAGAAGAGGATCCTCACTGTGCCATTTCCCTTTTCCAGATGCGAGTGGGCTCGGTGCAGCAGGTAGAGGATGGTGTCTTCCACACCAACACCTGCTCGGTAAGCAAACTGCAGACAGACCTGGGCATGTTGTACCTGGGGTCTGAGGAGGCTGAGGAAGAGCCGCTCCAACGTCTTCATCAGATGTGAAGTGAGTGCCACCGATCAGAAGTCATTCAGCTTGCTGGGCTGATTCTTTTTGGGAACTGGAATGATACATGATGTCTTCCAGAGGGTGGGCACTCTCCCCAGCTGCAGGCTGAGGTTGAAGATGCGTTGGAGTGGTTCATCCAGTTGAGCAGCGCAGGTCTTCAGTAGTCAGGGACACACCTTGTCCGGGCCTGCTGCTTTCCTGGGCTGAAGCTTCCTCAGTTGACCTCTGTCCTGGTCTGCAGTAATGCATGGAGGAGTCTGTGTTGAGGTGGGGGAGGAGGGGGCTGCTGCAAGGACTGGGGGAGGTGTGTTGAGAGAAGAAGGAGAGATGGCTGCAGTGAGGGGGAGGGTGGGGGGGATGTGGGCTGGTTGAACCGGTTGAAGTAATTCAACTCATTCACCCTCTCCATTGTCCCCTCAACGACTCTGGTCTTTGTATTGTGGCCTGTGATGGTTTTCATACCTTCCCAGACCTCCTTCATGCTGTTCTCCTTCAGCTTCTGCTCCACCTTTCTCCTGTAGTTGTCCTTAGCTTCCCTCACGCAGCACTTCACCTCCTGCTCTGCTGCTTTCATCACCTCCCTGTCCCTGCTCCTGAAGGCAGCCTTCTTTCTGTTGAGGACAGCTTTGACTTCCTGTGTTACCCATGGCTTGTTATTAAGGTAACACCGTACAATCTTAGCGGGGGTGACCACGTCTGCACAGAAGTTGAGGTAATCCGTCAGTGTGTCAGCCCCTCTGTGTCCTCACAGTGTGGGCTAAGCAGCACATACCAGGCCGTGATGTCATAGCAGTCTCTGAGGGCATCTTCCAATTCAGGGGACCACCTCCTGATGGAGCTAGTTGTTGCAGACTGCCTTTGAACCAGGGGGGTGTACTTCAGCTGTAAACGAACCAGGTTATGGTCAGACTTCCCTAGTGGGGGGAGGGGTGTGACTCTGTATGCATCCCTCACATTAGTATACATCAAGTCAATTGTCCTGTTGTTCCTTGTTGAACAATCTACAGCCTGGTAAAAAGCAGGTAATTAGGATGGAAAAAAAGTAATTAGGATGGAAGACATACTGCTAAATTAAACCAAAATGTCTCGTCTTGTCTCGTCTTCTTCCGCTTATCCAGGACCGGGTCATGTAGGCAGCAGTCTAAGCATGGAAGCCCAAACTTCCCTTTCCCCAGACACCTCGGCCAGCTCCTCGGGAAGAACACCGAGGCGTTCCCAGGCCAGCCGAGAGACATAGTCCCTCCAGCGTGTCCTGGGTCTTCCCCGGGGCCTCCTCCCGGGGGGACCTGCCTGGAACACCTCCCCAGGCAGGCATCCAGGAGGCATCCGAAAAAGATGCCCGAGCCACCTCAGCTGGTTCCTCTCGATGTGGAGGAGCAGCGGCTCTACTCCGAGCTCCTCCCGAGTGACTGTGCTTCTCACCCTATCTCTAAGGGAGCGCCCAGCCACCCTGCGAAGGAAACTCATTTCAGCCGCTTGTATCCGCGATCTTGTTCTTTCTGTCATTACCCAAAGCTCATGACCATAGGTGAGAGTTGGAACGTAGATCGACTGGTAAATTGAGAGCTTCGCCTTTTGGCTCAGCTCCTTCTTCACCACGACGGACCGGTAAAGCGACCGCATCACTGCGGAGGCTGCACCGATCCGCCTGTTGATCTCATGCTCCATCCTTCCCTCACTCGTGAACAAGATCCCGAGATACTTAAACTCCTCCACTTGAGGCAGGACTTCTCCACCAACCTGGAGAGGGCAAGCCACCCTTTTCCGGTCGAGAACCATGGCCTTGGACTTGGAGGTGCTGATTCTCATCCCAGCCGCTTCACACTCGACTGCAAACCGCCCCAGTGCATGCTGAAGGTCCTGGTTTGAAGAAGCCAACAGGACAACATCATCTGCAAAAAGCAGAGATGAAATCCTGTGGTTCCCAAACAGGATTCCTTCCGGCCCCTGGCTGCGCCTAGAAATTCTGTCCATAAAAATTATGAACAGAACCGGTGACAAAGGGCAGCCCTGACGGAGTCCAACATGCACCGGGAACAGGTCTGACTTACTGCCGGCAATGCGAACCAGACTCCTGCTCCGTTCGTACAGGGACCGGACAGCCCTTAGCAAAGAGCCCCGAACCCCATACTCCCGAAGCACCCCCCACAGAATACCACGGGGGACACGGTCGAATGCCTTCTCCAGATCCACAAAGCACATGTGGACTGGTTGGGCAAACTCCCATGAACCCTCGAGCACCCTATGAAGGGTATAGAGCTGGTCCAGTGTTCCGCGACCAGGACGAAAACCGCATTGTTCCTCCTGGATCCGAGGTTCGACTATTGGTCGAATTCTCCTCTCCAGTACCCTGGAGTAAACTTTCCCTGGGAGGCTGAGAAGTGTGATTCCCCTATAATTGGAGCACACTCTCCGGTCCCCTTTCTTAAAAAGAGGGACCACCACCCCAGTCTGCCACTCCAGAGGCACTGTCCCCGACCGCCACGCGATGTTCCAGAGGCGTGTCAACCAAGACAGCCCCACAACATCCAGAGACTTGAGATACTCAGGGCGGATCTCATCCACCCCCGGTGCCTTGCCACCGAGGAGCTTGCAAACCACCTCAGTGACTTCGGCTTGGGTAATGGACGAGTCCACCTCTGAGTCATCAGCCTCGGTCTCCTCAGTGGAAGACATGACGGTGGGATTGAGGAGATCCTCAAAGTATTCCTTCCACCGCCCGACAATGTCCCCAGTCGAGGTCAACAGCTCCCCACCCGCACTGTAAACAGTGTTGGCAGAGTACTGCTTCCCCCTCCTGAGGCGCCGGACGGTTTGCCAGAATTTCTTCGAGGCCGACCGATAGTCCTTCTCCATGGCCTCCCCGAACTCCTCCCAGTTCCGAGTTTTTGCCTCTGCAACTGCCCGAGCTGCAGCACGCCTGGCCTGCCGATACCCGTCGGCTGCCTCAGGAGTCCCGGAGGTCAACATGGCCCGATAGGACTCCTTCTTCAGCTTGACAGCATCCCTTACTTCCGGTGTCCACCACCGGGTTCGGGGATTGCCGCCACGACAGGCACCGGAGACCTTGCGGCCACAGCTCCGAACAGCTGCGTCCACAATGGAGGTAGAGAACATGGTCCACTCAGACTCAATGTCCCCCGCCTCCCTTGGAAGCTGGGAAAAGCTCTCCCGGAGGTGGGAGTTAAAGACCTCCCCAGCAGAGTGCTCGGCCAGACGTTCCCAGCAGACCCTCACCATACGTTTGGGCCTGCCAGGTCTGTCCAGCTTCCTCCTCCACCAGCGGATCCAACTCACCACCAGGTGGTGATCAGTTGACAACTCAGCCCCTCTCTTCACCCGAGTGTCCAAGACATAGGGTCGGAGATCAGATGACACGACTACAAAGTCGATCATCGACCTCCGACCTAAGGTGTCCTGGTGCCACGTGCACTTATGGACACCCCTATGCTTGAACATGGTGTTCGTTATGGACAAACTGTGACTAGCACAGAAGTCCAATAACAAAACACCACTCGGGTTCAGATCGGGGAGGCCGTTCCTCCCAACCACGCCCCTCCAGGTGTCACTGTCATCGCCCACGTGAGCATTGAAGTCCCCCAGTAGCACAATGGAGTCCCCAGTCTGAGCACCCCTCAGTACCTCTCCCAGGGACTCCAAGAAGGCCGGATACTCTATACTGCTATTTGGCCCGTAGGCACAAACAACAGCAAGAGCCCTCTCCCCAATCCGAAGGCGCAGAGAGGCGACCCTCTCGTTCACTGGGGTAAACTCCAACACATGGCGGCTGAGCTGGGGAGCTATAAGGAAGCCCACACCAGCCCGCCGCCGCTCACCACGGGCGACTCCAGAGAAGTGGAAAGTCCAGCCCCTCTCGAGGAGCTGGGTTCCAGAGCCCAAGCTGTGCGTGGAGGTGAGCCCGACTATCTCTAGCCGGTACCTCTCAACCTCCCGCACAAGCTCAGGCTCCTTCCCCCCCAGCGAAGTGACATTCCATGTCCCAACAGCCAGCCGCTGTGTCCGGGGATCAGGTCGTCGAGGCCCCTGCCTTCGACTGCCACCCAATCCACACTGCACCAAACCCCTACTGCTACCTCTGTGGGTGGTGAACCCACAGGAGGTCGGGCCCACGTCACCTCTTCGGGCTGAGCCCGGCCGGGCCCCATGGGCAAAGGCCCGGCCACCAAGCGCTTGCATACGAGCCCCAACCCCGGGCCTGGCTCCAGGGTGGGGCCCCGGCTGCGTCCTACCGGGCGACGTCACGGTCCTGGATTTTTTCTCCATAGGGGTTTTTTGGTGTGCAGTGTGCAGTGGCTAATATGTTTGCTATATACTAGACTCCAATTATATTTATTTTATTCAGATTTATTTATTTCAGTGCTTGCCATTTCCATAACCAGTTTAGAAGTTGTATTGTATTTGTTTGTGTTCTTTTGTTCAGTGCTTCCTTCTTCCTTCACTTGATTTTTCTTTGTCATTTTGATTTTCTTTCCTCATGAAATGTTTTTCTTGGTCTTTCCCAAGTAAACCCTCCACTTTGTGATTTAATGAAGCGTAAATTAAAAGCTTCATTGATGTCCATTTTAGATGTTGTTAGGTTATTTCTGTCTCTCTGTTCTTGATAGAAATTCTATTGAAGTAACAGATCTTGCGTTCTCATTCAATTTCTTGTATTCGAAGCTATTATTCATTTCCTCGTCCCCTAAGCTATTATTCATACTTTAACAGCCTAGAATGTTTCTATTTAATGACTTTACTAGCATGCAGTATGTTTTTTTTTTTTTTTTTAACCTCTAAATAGTATAATAATGTCTCTCTATGCCCTGTCACCCCTCCTGGGGTATAGGCCGTTGAGAATTGCTCTCCAAGCAACTCTGTCTTCAGCTATCCTCTCCAGCTGGGCCCATGTGTGCCCAAGCCTCCTCATGTCTGCATCAAGGTCTCTACGCCAGCTGTTCTTAGGTCTGCTTCTTCTTCTTCTGTTCCTTTGGGGGTTCCATAACAAGGCTTGTCTGGTGGTGTTTGATGTTGCCTTTCGCAGGGTGTGGCCAATCCAATTCCAGCGTCTTTGTCTGATTTCTTCTTCTATTGGTAGATATTTAATTTTTGACCAGAGATCTCTGTTACTGATCTTATTGGGCCAATGTATTTTCAGGATCTTTCTTAAGCAGTTGTTAACAAATGTCTGCATTTTACTGATCGTATTTTTGGTCATTCTCCATGTCTCCGAACTGTAGAGGAGTATTGATTTCACATTTGAGTTAAAGATCCTTAGTTTGGTCTGCTGTTGATACACTTTTGAGCTCTAGATGTTTTTGAGCTGCAAAAAAGCTATTCTTGCCTTGCCTATTCTTGCTTTGACATCTGCATCTGTACCCCCTTGCTTATCAATGTTGCTCCCTAGATAGGTGAAGGCTTCTACTTCTTTGAGTCTGTTACCATCTATTTTAACCAGTTCATTGTTAGCCGTATTTATCCTCATGAGCGTTGTTTTTCCTTTGTGTATGCTTAATCCTACTTGTAGAGAGGTTGTTGCCAATATATCAGTCTTATTCTGCATCTGGTAATGGTTGTGAAATAGTAAATCAAGGTCATTGGCAAAATCAAGGTCATCGAGTTGTGACCACAATGTCCATTGTATTCCATTTTTCCCCCTTTGGTAGTTATCCTCATTATCCAGTCGAAGGCAAGTTAAAAGAAGAAAGAAGAGAGGAGGCATCCCTGTCTGACCCCAGTCTTGATTTCAAATTGTTTGGTAAGTTGTCCTTCATGTACCACTCTGCAGTTTATTTCATTTTAACTGTTCCAAACTAGATTTACCAGCTTCGCGGGTATTCCGTAATGCCTCATAAGTTTCTAGATAGTTTCTCTATTCACACTGTCAAACGCTTTCTCATAATCAACAAAGTTAATATATAGTGCAGAGTTCCATTCCAGAGATTGCTCTATTATAATGCATAGAGTTGTGATCTGGTCCACACATGATCTATTCTTCCTAAAACCTGCTTGCTGATCTCTTAGCTGGGTGTCCACTGCATCTTTCATCCTGTCTTTGAGGCTTACCATACTTGCCTGACATCTGTCTTGTGATGACATATAGTTGTTTCATCTATGCCTTATCTGCTGCATCCTGTGCTTTGGCTGCTAGACTTTCTATATATTTCCTCTTGTCCGCCTTTATACTCTACTTTGTTGTTTGCAGTTATATACTCCTCTTGTGCTCTTGTTTTTGATATTCTTATACGACTATTCATCACTGTAGCTTTCTTCTCTCTTCGTACTTTGATCTTCCAGATAGATTTGGTGGATATCCATTCTCTCTAGTTAAATTCTTTGTAGCCAAGAACATCCTGACATGTTAATGTTATTGTGTCTCTGATAGCCTGTCACTGCTCATCAATGCTAGCTTCATCGTCAATCAGCTCTTGTAGAGCTTCAAATTTGTTTGAAAGTTTCAGTCTTAATTCTTCTTGTATCCCAGTATCTCTCAGTAAACTCACATTATACTTTCATCTTTTTGCTACTCCCTCTGTCCAGTTCTTCTTTAGTTTCAGCTTTAATCTGGAGGTTAGTAGATTATGGTCAGATGCTACATCTGCTCCCCTTTCTACTCTCGTATCTTGCAATGATTTTCTGAACTTTTTGCTGATACATAAGTGGCCTATTTGGTTTTCTGTGACATGATCTGGTGATATCCATGTTGCTTTGTGAATTCTTTTATGAGGGAATATGCTGCCTCCAATAACAAGTTCATTTAGTGCACAAAATTCCGCAAACATCTCTTCATTTTCATTAATTTCTCCAATTCCATGTGTACCCATCACTTCTTGGTATCCAGTGTTATCTCCTCCAATCTTTGCATGAAAGTCCTCCATCATTATCGCAACATCTTTCTTAGAGTAGCTATCTAAAATATTTTGGAGTCTATCTTAAAACTCTTCTTTGTTTTCCCTTTTACTGTCATTCGTTGGTGGGTAGTATTGAATAACATTCATTTTAATTATCTTTCTCTTCGTTCTAAAGCTTGCTGTTATATTGCCTTGATTCATGTGCCTCCCACCCTATCAGTGCCCTTTGTGCAGATCAATGCTACGCCTTCTGTGTGTGGGGCATCCTCTTCATGGCCTGCATACAGTAAGATCTCTCCACTCACTAGCCTTTTTTGTCCCGATTGTGTCCATCTGGCCTCGCTAATTCCTAAGAGTTCCAGTTGGTATCTTTGCATTTCTGCCACTACCTGGGCTGTTTTCCCTGCTTGGAACATGGTCTTCACATTCCAAGATCCAATATTGATGGTCTTAATTGAAAGAAGGGCATTTGGTCTTGAGGTTTCCTTGTGGCTTTTGCCCCTTGACATCATGGGCCTTCTGATTGAAGGGCCCCTTTCATCCAAGACTAAGTATGTTTGTTGAGCTCTTGTCTCCATTTCTGTAGCACTTTGTGTTTTACGGAGAAGGGTTGCTTGCCCTTCGTCCAACCCTCCTCCTTTCTCATTCGGGCTTGGGACTGGCCATGGCAGAGTTGGATATTTTGTTTTTAATCAAAGATAAAAAGAACAAATAATACACAAATTCTTTCTAACCTATTAGTTTGTTTGCCTAAAGTAGCCAAGAGCAAAAAGTAAAATCTTTCCATATGGTCTGATTTGGTTTCACACTGCAGACATTAGCACACACACACACACACACACACACACACACACACACACACACACCAAACAAAGAAACAAAAATCCTGAGGGACATTTGTGAAACAGCAGAGTTCACATTTGTGAAAACCATTATAAATGGGGGATGGGGGTATCGTTTCTTCTTTCATATTGACTGTCATTGAGATTATATTGATATTACAGCAACCCACTATCAAATCATCTTTCTGTCACATAACAATGTATGATAGCATAAAATCAAATCACAGGTTCAGGCCCGCCGACAGGGGGGGACAAACGGGTATGTTGTCCCGGGCCCGGGAATGGGGGGGGCCCAGAACTGGGCTCTCATGAAGTTGCGATTATTTTATTTCATTTCAAAATGTGTTGATGTGGGGGAGAAATGTGCTATATTTGCATTCAATTAATGATTTCTAGATCTTTTGCCTTTATTGTCTTTGAAAAAGGCGTCAAGAACCCCCTACCACCCCTAATGCAAAAATGGTTTGGTCTGACTCTTTGATTAAGGGGAAAAAAAACGACATCATTCGATCATAGCGCTTCGACAATCAGCATGCGTGCCATTTGCCAACATGCACAAGTCAGGAGCACAGAAAAGAAAAGAAAAGAAAAGAAAAGAGAAGAGAAAAAGAGAGGAAGAAACCAAGAGACTCAGGGGCTCACTGCATAAATATTTTTAAAAAGATTCGGATGATGCAGCAGGTACTAGCAAAGGCAGTGGGGCAGCTGAGCCAGGTAAGCCCAGTGTTGGGCACGTTACTTTCAAAAAGTAATTAGTTATAGTTACTAGTTACTTTTCCCAAAAAGTAATTGAGTTAGTAACAGAGTTACTTTATCATAAAAGTAACTAATTACCAGGGAAAGTAATTATTCTGTTACATTTTGTTCCCCCTCAAAAAAAAATCAAATTCAATTAGTGTAATCATAATAAAAGTGAATGTTAAATGTGTTTAATGACTGAAATGGACACTTAACAGAACTAATTAGTAACGTTATCTACACTATATTAATATTTTTGTGGGACAATGTGAGATAAGACATCTATCAAATGTAATATATTTTTGTAGTTATTAAAATTATGTTACTAATTACTGGCCACTGACGAGGACAAACGCTTTGTTCCTCGACATAATGTGCATTCCACGTAAACACTCTTGCCTTTTATTTCAAGTAATGAAAAGTCCTGGCTGTATTTCCAATGTGAAAGCGCAGTGTTGGGCTGACCGCTCGCCATCGCTGTGTCTTCTGATTGAAAGAGCGCGCAGTAGTGCAGTAGGCGTGGCCTACCTACGTATGTTGTCCAAATCTACTCTGATTGGCTTACTGTGCGTTAACGTTGTGTGACAACTTAACGTTGTCTTGTGTCTCCCCTCCCCACATGAAAGCAGAGTAAAGAAAGGCTGAACGAGCAGCGTGCCAGATGAGAACAGCTTTAATAAAGTAACGCATAGCATTTTAAATTCTGGCAAACCGTCCAGCGCCTCAGGAGGGGGAAGCAGCACTCTGCCAATACTGTTTACAGTGCGGGTGGGGAGCTGTTGACCTCGACTGGGGACATTGTCGGGTGGCGGAAGGAATACTTTGAGGATCTCCTCAATCCTACCGTCATGTCTTCCACTGAGGAGACTGAGGCTGATGACTCAGAGGTGGACTCATCCATTACCCAAGCCGAAGTCACTGAGGTGGTTTGCAAGCTCCTCGGTGGCAAGGCACCAGGGGTGGATGAGATCCGCCCTGAGTATCTCAAGTCTCTGGATGTTGTGGGGCTGTCTTGGTTGACACGCCTCTGCAACATCGCGTGGCGGTCAGGGACAGTGCCTCTGGAGTGGCAGACTGGGGTGGTGGTCCCTCTTTTTAAGAAAGGGGACCGGAGAGTGTGCTCCAATTATAGGGGAATCACACTTCTCAGCCTCCCAGGGAAGGTTTACTCCAGGGTACTGGAGAGGAGAATTCGACCAATAGTCGAACCTCGGATCCAGGAGGAACAATGCGGTTTTCGTCCTGGTCGCGGAACACTGGACCAGCTCTATACCCTTCATAGGGTGCTCGAGGGTTCATGGGAGTTTGCCCAACCAGTCCACATGTGCTTTGTGGATCTGGAGAAGGCATTCGACCGTGTCCCCCGTAGTATTCTGTGGGGGGTGCTTCGGGAGTATGGGGTTCGGGGCTCTTTGCTAAGGGCTGTCCGGTCCCTGTACGAACAGAGCAGGAGTCTGGTTCGCATTGCCGGCAGTAAGTCAGACCTGTTCCCAGTGCATGTTGGACTCCGGCAGGGCTGCCCTTTGTCACCGGTTCTGTTCATAATTTTTATGGACAGAATTTCTAGGTGCAGCCAGGGGCCAGAAGGAATCCTGTTTGGGAACCACAGGATTTCATCTCTGCTTTTTGCGGATGATGTTGTCCTGTTGGCTTCTTCAAACCAGGACCTTCAGCATGCACTGGGGCGGTTTGCAGTCGAGTGTGAAGCGGCTGGGATGAGAATCAGCACCTCCAAGTCCGAGGCCATGGTTCTCGACCGGAAAAGGGTGGCTTGCCCTCTCCAGGTTGGTGGAGAAGTTCTGCCTCAAGTGGAGGAGTTTAAGTATCTCGGGATCTTGTTCACGAGTGAGGGAAGGATGGAGCGTGAGATCAACAGGCGGATCGGTGCAGCCTCCGCAGTGATGCGGTCGCTTTACCGGTCCGTCGTGGTGAAGAAGGAGCTGAGCCAAAAGGCGAAGCTCTCAATTTACCGGTCGATCTACGTTCCGACTCTCACCTATGGTCATGAGCTTTGGGTAATGACCGAAAGGACAAGATCACGGATACAAGCGGCCGAAATGAGTTTCCTTCGCAGGGTGGCTGGGTGCTCCCTTAGAGAGAGGGTGAGAAGCACAGTCACTCGGGAGGAGCTCGGAGTAGAGCCGCTGCTGCTCCACATCGAGAGGAATCAGCTGAGGTGGCTCGGGCATCTTTTTCGGATGCCTCCTGGACGCCTCCCTGGGGAGGTGTTCCAGGCATGTCCCCCCAGGAGGAGGCCCCGGGGAAGACCCAGGACACGCTGGAGGGACTATGTCTCTCGGCTGGCCTGGGAACGCCTCGGTGTTCTTCCCGAGGAGCTGGCCGAGGTGTCTGGGGAAAGGGAAGTTTGGGCTTCCCTGCTTAGACTGCTGCCTCCGCGACCCGGTCCCGGATAAAGCGGAAGAAGACGAGATGAGACGAGACGAGACAAGGCATAGCATTTTATTGTAAGTAATGGGAACAGCATTATAACGATGTAAAAAGTAATTAGTTAGATTACTCGTTACTAAAAAAAGTAACGCTGTTAGTAACGCCGTTTATTTCTAACGCCGTTATTCCCATCACTGGGTAAGACACAGCCAACTTTTTCCAGCCCCGTAAAGTAACCCCAACCGCGGCATGCAATTCATGTTACAAACGAGGGGAGAGCAAGTCACACTGAGCACCATATCAAACGCACAGGGCATTGAATCATTTCATAAACACAACGGTTAATAACATTGTGTTTCATATATCTGATTGAAGCTAAGAATATTCACATTAGCCTGCAATCATATCCCGCCGTTTCTCGAGCGGTGTGTTCTTCTCTGCTTTTCACACTGGACAGTATGCATGCACGCACAACAAAAGTCCGGCACATTGCATTTCGCACCTGAATAGTTGCAGACTAAGGAAATGTTAAAATGTTAAAACTGTAAAAATGTTGAAATGCTAAAATGAAATGGTTGTTGACCGGTTGAATGGTTTTTGAATACCTGTCATTTAAGGGTTGGCGTGAGTAGAGACTGGGATAAGAGAGGTGGGTGTGTGTGTGTGGGTTGGCCCAAGGGGGGGGGGGGGGTTGTTAGGGGGGGCCCATTCAGAGCATTTTGTCCCGGGCCCAGCCAAAGCTGTCAGCGGCCCTGCACAGGTTTATTGTTATATTATGCTTACATACATGTGAAGATGTAGTGTGATGCATCTCTATCAAAAAATACATTATCAGTCTACAACACTGTGGCAGCGGGGGCGTGGCAAAGCAGCAGTCTGTGAATGGAGGGAGGGGTCGGGGAAGGTAAGTGGCTAGGTCATTACACCTGATGTTAATTTGTGTGTGTGTGTGTGTATGTGTGTGTGTGTGTTGCAGGGATGGAGTATAAAGGGAGGGGGAGAGGAGAGAAGAGTCTCGCTCACCAACCAGACGACTGATGGGTGTGTGCATGTCTGTGTGACTGGGAGTTTGTTAAAAAAGCTGAAAAGCTGCAAATAAAGAGTTTTGTGAAACTCAGTTCTGGCCTGCCGTACTTCTGTGCTCCACCCACCCGCTCAACATACTACAGTGGTGCCGAAACCCGGGATGCACAGAAGGGAACCGCCCCATGGAGTCCTCCCCGTTCAAGGAGCTCATCCTTGCCCTCGCTACCACCCAGCAGAACCAGCATCAAGAGCTGATCACCCTCCGGAAGGAGCAGCAGCAGCGCTTCAAAGCCTTGATGCTGGCCCAGCGGGAAGATCGCCAGGCGTTCCGGCACTGGCTGACATCAGCAGGGCTGCTGGCTGCCGCTGCCGCCATCCTCACGAAGATGGGACCGCAGGACTATCCGGAAGCGTTCCTCACTCTCTTTGAGCAAACAGCCGAGGCATGGGGGTGGCCGCTGGAGCAGTGCGCGGCGCGCCTCCTCCCACTCCTAACTGGCGAGGCACAGCTCGCAGCGCAGCAGCTCCCTGCTGACAGCCGGCTGGTCTTTGCCAACCTGAGGAAAGCCATCCTGCAGCAGCTCGGCCGCTCCCCGGAGCAACACCGTCAGCGCTTCTGGACACTGACACTGGAGGAGGTCGGCCGGCCATTTGCATTCGGCCAGCAACTCCGGGACGCCTGCCGGCGGTGGCTGAGGGTGGAAGACCGCAACGCCGAGGAGCTCATCAATCTGGTGGCACTGGAGCAGTTTATCTCTCAACTTCCGGAAGGAACGGTGGAATGGGTCCAGTGTCACCACCCGGCATCGCTGGAACGAGCCATCGAGCTGGCGGAGGACCATCTGGAGGCGGCGCTGATGGCAGGCAGACGAGGCGCCTCCCCTCGCTTCTCTTCTCCCTCTCTCTCTCCTGTCTCTTGTCCCCCTCCCCACCCTGTTCCCCTGCCACGAAGGTGGTGGTTGGCGCCTCCCCAGGCAGCCCGTTGCACCCGTGGTGTCCTCCTATCTCCCTCTTCTGTGTCTGTGTTGTCTCCCCCTCAGGTAAGTGACACCCATAACACCAGTGCAGAGGGAAAGCTTGGGCCGGTGTGCTGGCACGGCGGGGAATCGGAGCGTCTCCCGAATCAGAGCCCCGCAAGGGACATGGGGGCTGTCATCCAGATCCCCGACGCGCCAGAAACCGCCCCCAATTGGGCCGGAGCGTATCGCGTACCGGTGAGTATTCAAGGGGATACATATCACGCTTTGGTGGATTCCGGTTGCAATCAGACCTCAATTCACCAACGCCTGGTGCAAGGTGAGGCATTGGGGGGAGCACAAGCGGTGAAAGTGTTGTGTGTGTGCACGGGGATGTTCACCATTACCCTCTAGTGTCTGTCCATATTCTATTCTGGGGCCAAACGCATAAAATGGAGGCGGCGGTTAATCCTCGTCTTAGCCACTCGTTGATCTTGGGTACTGATTGGCTGGGATTTAAAGAATTAATGGAATATTTAACATGCAGTGGGTCCTGCTCTAGTAGGTCATGGGAAGATCCTGGTGTGGCATTGGCTGGAGAAGCTGTCACAGAGCTGTCTGCATCAACACCGCATCGGAGTGAGGAGCACTCCGCTCCTCCTCCCTCTCTTGGGGATTCCCTTGGGGATTTCCCGTTAGAGCAGTCACAAGACGAGACTCTGCGGCATGCGTTTGACCAAATGAGAGTAATCGATGGTCAAACTCTTCAGCCGAGCGTGGTGCCAACCTTCCCCTATTTTGCTATTATGAAAGATAGATTGTACCGAGTGATGCAGGACACTCAAACCAAGGAACGAGTAACCCAGTTGTTAATCCCAAAGAGCTGTAGGGAACTCGTATTCCATGCGGCTCACTTTAATCCCATGGCTGGACACTTGGGGCAAGACAAAACACTAGCCCGAATAATGGCCCGGTTCTATTGGCCTGGGATTCGCGGGGATGTCCGTCGGTGGTGTGCGGTGTGCCGTGAATGCCAATTAGTAAATCCCGTGGCCACTCCAAAAGTGCCATTGCGCCCTCTTCCTCTAATCGAGACCCCGTTTGAGCGAATTGGGATGGATCTCGTCGGGCCATTAGATCGGTCAGCATGGGGATATCACTTTATTTTAGTTCTGGTGGACTATGCAACGCGATATCCGGAGGCAGTGCCTCTCCGCAATATCTCAGGACACAGTATTGCGGAAGCGCTCTTCCGCGTTATCTCCCGGGTCGGGATTCCGAAAGAAATCCTGACAGACCAAGGCACCTCCTTTATGTCACGCACACTGCATGAGCTGTATGGGTTACTGGGGATTAAGTCCATCCGCACCAGTGTACATCACCCCCAAATGGATGGATTAGTAGAGCGATTCAACCAGACACTCAAAAACATAATCCAGAAATTCGTTAGTGAAGATGCGCGTAATTGGGATAAGTGGCTCGAACCCCTGTTGTTTGCAGTACGAGAGGTCCTGCAAGCCTCCACAGGGTTTTCTCCCTTCGAATTATTATATGGGCGTAAGCCGCGTGGCATTCTGGATGTGCTGTGGGAAAATTGGGAGGAAGGACCTTCACCGAGTAAAAATGAAATCCAGTATGTTCTTGACCTGTGCGCAAAACTCCACACTCTCACACAATTAACACAGGAGAATTTACAGCAGGCACAAGAACGTCAAAGCTGGCTGTAGGACAGGGGCACGCACCTTAGAGAATTCACGCCGGGAGAAAAAGTACTAAAAGTTCTAAATTAGTCGCCAAGTGGCAAGGGCCCTTCGAGGTCAAACGGCGAGTCGGGGACGTCGACTATGAGGTAAAGCGAACCGATAGGGGCAGGGCACTGCAAGTATACCACCTCAACCTTTTAAAACGCTGGAATGAGGGGGTCCCCGTGGCGTTGGCGTCAGTCGTCCCAGAGAAGGCGGAGCTGGGGCCGGAGGTAAAAAAGATAACATCGCAGACCACTCCGGTCCCTTGTGGAGACCACCTCTCGCTGACCCAACTCACGGAGGTAGCCAGGTTGCAGAAGGAATTTTCCGACATGTTCTCACCCCTTCTGGGTCGTACCCACCTCATAGAACACCACATTGAAACGCCCCCGGGGGTGGTAGTGCATAGCAGCCCTTACTGCTTGCCCGAACACAAGAAAAAGTGGTTCGGGATGAACTCAAGGCCATGCTCGAAATGGGCATAATCGAGGAGTCCCACAGTGACTGGAGCAGCCCCAGTGGTCCTGGTTCCCAAGACTGATGGATCGGTCCGGTTCTGTATGGACTATAGAAAGGTCAACGCGTTGTCTAAATTTGACGCGTACCCAATGCCTTGCATTGATGAGTTGCTTGATCGGTTAGGCGCTGCTCGCTTTTATTCGACACTGGATCTAACCAAGGGATATTGGCAGATCCCCTTGACTCCTCTATCCTGAGAGAAAATGACCTTTTCCACACCGTTTGGTTTACACCAATTCGTCACGCTCCCCTTTGGGTTATTTCGGGCGCCTGCTACGTTCCAGCGGCTTATGGACAGGGTCCTCTGCCCTCATGCTGCCTACACAGCCGCCTATCTAGATGACATAATAATCTATAGTCATGATTGGCTGCGGCACTTGGAACACCTGAGGGCTGTTCTAAAGTCGCTGAGGCGAGCGGGCCTCACAGCTAACCCGAAAAAGTGTGCGATTGGGCAGGTGGAAGTATGGTATCTGGGGTTCCACTTGGGTCATGGGCAGGTGAGTCCCCAAATTAACAAGACTGCAGCGATTGCGGCCTGCCCAAGGCCCAAGACCAAAATGGAGGTGAGGCGGTTCTTGGGGCTGGCTGGCTATTGTCGTAGGTTTATACCTAACTAGTTGGACGTCACCAGCCTGCTAACCGACCTCACTAAAAAGGGGGCTCCAGATCCGGTCCAGTGGATGGAGCATTGCCAACAGGCCTTCTCAGAGGTAAAAGCTGCACTGTGTGGGGGGCCACTTTTACACCCTATATTTCATTGAAAATAGTAGACAACAGCAGACAACAGCACCATGGCACAGAAGACCCCACCACCTCCCAGCGGCCAGGTGTTGATGCTGTCCCCAGACAGCGTGAGGAGAGCTCTCAGGACGACAAATGCATGAAAAGCCCCCGGGTCCTGATAACATTCCTGGTCGTGTCCTGAGAGACTGTGCCGAGGAGCTCACAGATGTCTTTACAGACATCTTCAACATCTCGCTGAGCCAGGCTGTTGTTCCCACGTGCCTCAAAACCACCACCATCATCCCGGTCCCGAAGAAGCCATCTCCCACCTGCTTCAATGACTAGCACCCTGTCGCACTCACTCTCATCCTCATGAAGTGCTTCGAGCGGCTAGTCATGAGGCATATCAAGTCTGCCCTTCCCCCCGCCCTGGATCCTTTCCAGTTTGCATATCAGTCCAACCGTTCGACCGATGATGCCATCTCCACTGCCTCCACTCAGCCCTCACCCACCTGGAGACAAAAGACTCGTATGTCAGAATGCTGTTCATAGACTTTAGCTCAGCATTCAACACAATCATTCCTCAGCAGCTCATTCACAAACTGGACCAGCTGGGACTCAACACCTCCCTGTGCAACTGGCTGCTGGACTTCCTGACAGGGAAACCACAAACTGTACGGGTTGGCAGCAACTCCTCCAGCACCATCACACTGAACACAGGGGCCCCCCAAGGATGTGTGCTAAGCCCCTCCTCTTCAGTCTGCTGACCCATGACTGCACACCAACATCCAGAACAAATCTCTTCATTAAGTTTGCGGATGACACGACTGTGGTGGGTCTCATCAACAATGGCTATGAGACAATCTACAGGAGTGAGGTGAGCCGCTTGGCCATGTGGTGCAAGGACAACAATCTCCGTCTGAACGTGGAGAAGATGAAGGAGATTGTTGTGGACTTCAGGAGAGAGCACACCCAGCATGCTCCACTATCTATCGACGGTGCTGCAGTGGAGAGGGTGAGCAGCACCAAGTTTCTGGGTGTGCACATCTCTGAAGACCTGTCCTGGAGCAACAACACCGCATCACTGTCCAAAAAAGACCAACAGCATCTGTACTTCCTCCACAAACTGAGGAGAGCAAGAGCCCCGGCACCCATCAGGCACACTTTCTACAGAGGCACCATCGAGAACATTCTGACCAGCTGCATCACCGTGTGGTACGGCGCCTGCACCGTGTCCTGCTACAAGTCTCTGCAGCGCATCGTGAGAGCAGCTGAGAGGATCAATGGTGTCTCTCTCCCTTCTCTAATGGATATTTATAACTCCCGCCTCACCCGCAAAGCCATCAGGATTGCAGGTGACCCCACCCACCCATCTCACAGCCTCTTCAGCCTGCTGCCATCGGGGAGGAGACTGCGGATTCTCCAGGCCAAAACCAGCAGGCTCAAGAACAGTTTCTTTCACCAGGCAGTCAGGAGGCTCAACTCCCTCCCTGTTCTGCCCCTCCTCCCCCTCTGCCCCCTGCCACAGATTCTGTTCGCACACACCCCCATCAGCATCTGACATGTCATCCTCACAGTTCCCCCCCAACACACACACACACACATACATACTTACATACATACATACATACATACCTCTCATCGTTCATTAACACACTGAACTCAGGGACCGCACATCTCACTTTACCTCGCTCATTTGCACTATTTCGCACTACCTCATCTTAACAGCTGCTAGTTTGTTTATACTGCTTATTTCATGTTTCATGTTTACCTGCTATACCTCAAGTGCCCTTGACTGTTTGGTTATTTGAACAAATTTATGTGTGTGTGTGTGTGTGTGTGTCTATATATTTATATATGAGTGTTTAGTCTACGTCTAGTTCATATCTAGAGTGTTTATACTGTTTATATTGTGTGTTTGAGTGTTTAGTCTGTGTGTAGTTATTATCTAGTGTTTACACTGTTTATATTGTCTGAGTGTTTAGTCTATGTCTTGTTCTTATCTAGTGTTTATACTGTTTATTTATACTGTTTATATTGTTTGAGTGTTTAGTCTACGTCTAGTTCCTATCTAGAGTGTTTATACTGTTTATATTGTTTGTTTTTTTCAATTGTTCTATTTTTATTTATTGCATTGCCTGTTTGCACCGTGGGTCAGAGATGACTGATATTTCATCTGTGCTGTATGTCGAGCATGTATAGCATATTTGACAAAAAAAGTTGACTTGACTTGACTTGAAAGACAACATATCCAATGTTGAAACTGAGAATTTTATTCTTTTTTTTTTTTTTAATATATGCTCATTTTGAATTTGATGTCAACAACACATTTCAGAAAATTTGGGACAGGGACAACAAAAGACTGAAAAAGTTGTGCAATGCTAAAACAAACCCCTAATTTGGTGAATTGGCAACAGGTCAGTAACCTGATGGGGTATAAAATGAGCATCCCAGAGAGGCGGAGTCTCTCAGAAGTAAAGATGGGGAGGGGTTCACTGCTCTGTGAAAGTCTGTGTGAGCAAACAGAGCAACAATTTAAGAATAATGTTCCTCAATATAAACTTGCAAAGAATTTGGGGATAACACCATCTATGGTATATAAGATCATTAAAAGATTCAGAGAATCTTGAGAAATCTCTGTATGCAAAAGACAAGGCTGAAAACTGACATTGGATGCCTGTGATTTTCAGGCCCTTAAGCAACACTGCATTAAAAGCAGACACATGTCTGTAGTGGAAATCATTGTATGGGCTCAGGAACACTTCAGAAAACCATCGTCTGTGAAAACAGTTTATTACTGCATCCACAAATGCAAGTTAAAACCAGATATAAACAATATTGGGAAACACCGCCACCTTTTCTGGGCCCAAGCTTTTTTACAATGGACTGAGGCGAAGTGGAAAATTGTCCCGAGGCCTGACAAATCAAAAGTAGAAATTCTTTTTAGAAATCGTGAACACCACGTCCTCCAGGCTAAAGAGGAGAGGGACCATCCAGCTTGTTATCAGTGCACAGTTCAAAAGCCAGCATCTGTGATGGTATGAGGGTGCATTAGTGCACATGACATGGGTAGCTTGTACATCTGGGAAGGCTTCATTAATCCTGAATGATATATGCACATTTCAGAGCAACATGCTGCCATCCAGACAAAATCTTTTTCAGGGAAGGCCTTCCTTCTTTCAGCAAGACAATGCTAAACAGCTTTCTGCACATATTAAAACTGCATGGCTCTGTATTTAAAGAGCCCAGGTGCTAAACTGGCCTGCCTGCAGACCAGACCCATCTCCCATTTAAGATATTTGCCGCATTATGAAGCACAAAAGACGACAAAGGAGACCCCAAACTGCTGAGCAACTGAAACTGTATATCAAGCAAGAATGGGACAACATTTCTCTTTCAAAACTACAGCAATTGGTCTCCTCAGTTCCCAAACGTTTACAGAGTGTTGTTAAAAGTAGAGGTGATGCAACACAGTGGTAAACATGCCCCTGTCCCAACTTTTCTGAAACATGTTGCTGATATCAAATTCAAAATGAGCATATATTTTTTCAAAAAACAATAAAATTTCTCAGTCTCAACATTTGATATGTTGTCTTTGTACTATTTTCAATGAAATATAGGGTTTCAATGATTTGCAAATTATCACATTTCTGTTTTTATTTTCAGTTTCACAGTATCCCAACTTTTTTTTGGAATTGGGGTTGTACTATCATTCTAAAACCCTTGTTTTAATTTAAGTACTTCAGGAAGAACTAGCCGTTGAGGTCTTTAGCTGTCGTTTGAAGACAGCCAGTGACTCAGCTATTCGAACATCTAGTTGTAGTTTATTCCACCATCTAGGCACCAGAACAGAGAAGAGCCTCAATGCAATGTGCTCCTTTTACTTTGAGAGATGGTGGCTTCAGATCAGCTTTGCACCAACATAAACATATTATCAGAAAGGTTTCACTAGCTCACTCTCAAAATGGAGAAGCCAGAGAAGAGTGAAGGGAAGGTGAAAGGAGGAGGAGTGATAAGAGCATCAAGCCAAGCCAGAGAGTATGTCACCTCTGGCCTTGATGCAATCTGATAGCGTACATTGTTCTGAGACCATACCACAATGCTAACAATTAAAAAAATTCCGTTCAGCATATTCCATATTGAGAGTCATAGATGAGCACAAAACTTTAGCCAATGGTCATGAATTCAGAAGAAAAGCAAGTAAAAGCAAACATTTCCTATTGTCTAATTTCATATTGGGGAGATTGTTTGCCAGGAAGTTAAATGTGAAGATACTAATTTGTAATTTATTAATATCATGGATATTTAATATTTTTAATTTTTGAAACAAGGGAGCCAAGTGTGATTGAAAGTCAGAAGCAGTTGCTATTTTTACGAATTTCTTTTGGAGGGTTATAAGAGGGTGTAGAGTTGTACAATAGGCGCATCCCCAAACAATGTTACAGTAAGTCAAGTATGGGTAAATGAGGCTGTTGTATATAGTTATAAGAGTCTTTTGAGGGAGAACAGATTTGATTTTCCCAATTACACGAATTGTTTTAGCAACTCTTTTACTTATGACAGAGACATCTCATCTCATCTCATTATCTCTAACCGCTTTATCCTTTTCTACAGGGTCGCAGGCAATCTGGAGCCTATCCCAGCTGACTACGGGCGAAAGGCGGGGTACACCCTGGACAAGTCGCCAGGTCATCACAGGGCTGACACATAGACACAGACAACCATTCACACCTACGGTCAATTTAGAGTCACCAGTTAACCTAACCTGCATGTCTTTGGACTGTGGGGGAAACTGGAGCACCTGGAGAAAACCCACGCGGACACGGGGAGAACATGCAAACTCCGCACAGAAAGGCCCTCACCAGCCACTGGGCTCGAACCCGGACCGTCTTGCTGTGAGGAGACAGCGCTAACCACTACACCACCATGCCGTCCATGACAGAGTCATGGGCTTTCCAATTTAATTTGTCATCTATTACTACCCCAAAAAATTTAGTCTGTCTCTCTTGCGTAATAGAAACAATCTTTAAGAATATTTTGGCCTTATTAATATCATAACTTTTATTTCTACTACAGAAAATAAGGAAATTTGTCTTTTTGGTATTTATTGATCATTTATTAGCTACTTTACTCAATTCTTGATGAGCCAGTTGTATCAGAGAATCAAAGTTTTTGTGAGAAAGGAATATGTTGGTGTCATTGGCAAACAGTATAAAATACAGTATTGAGGAGGCTTCTGTTAGATCATTGATGTAGATCAAGAATAGTAGAGGACCCAAAATTGACCCCTGTGGTACTCCACATTGAATTTCTTTGTAGGTAGATTTGATTCCGTTCAGAGTCACATATTGTTTTATATTATTCAGGTAATTTCGAAACCAATTTAATGCCATGCCAGTAACACCATAAGCAGCTAATTTCCGGAGGAGTATGGTATGGTTTACTGTATCAAAAGCTTTTGATAAATCTAAAAATATTCCTATTGTATATTCGTTTTTGTCAATGGCTGTAGATATTCTGTCTACTAGTTGTATTAGGGCAAGAGAAGTGGATACACCCTTGCGGAAACCGTATTGGTGTTTGTATAGGATATTATTAGTGTTGAAATATTTAATCAGTCGATTATAGACAAGCTTTTCATACAGTTTTGACATACTGGGCAAGACCGAGATTGCTCGGTGGTTGTTAAATGATGTTGGGTCTCCACCTTTGAAGATAGGGATTACTTTAGCAGTTTTTGTCCCAGTGGGAACCTCTCCACTTTGTAAAAACAATGTAAGAATATGGGTGAGAGGAATGAGGATGTGGGGAAGGACCATCTTTAGGGCTTTAGATTTAATTTCATCATATCCAGCGGCAGAGTCTTTTAAATTTAAAACTATGTCCTCAACTTCTGTGTTCGAAGGTGGTTCAAAAAGTGACAGGGAACAATTTCTAGGGGCCTTAACGTAGCTTATGGGATCTTTTTGCATTCTTGAAATTTTATTTGCTAGATTTGTACCAGGAGTTTGCATGTTCTCCCCGTGTCCGCGTGGGTTTCCTCCGGGTGCTCTGGTTTCCCCCACAGTCCAAAGACATGCAGGTTAGGTTAACTGGTGACTCTAAATTGAGCATAGGTGTGAATGTGAGTGTGAATGGTTGTCTGTGTCTATGTGTCAGCCCTGTGATGACCTGGCGACTTGTCCAGGGTGTACCCCGCCTTTCGCCTGTAGTCAGCTGGGATAGGCTCCAGCTTGCCTGCGACCCTGTAGAAGGATAAAGCGGCTAGAGATAATGAGATGAGATGAGATGAGATGAGATTTGTACCAATATCACCAAAGAATTTGTTAAATTCATTACACATTTCAACATTGTCATTGATGATTTCATCTGCGATTTTTATTTCTTGTGGGCCTGCGTTTGTCATTTTTTTATGATTTAGTACGTCATTAATAACTCCCCGTGTTTGCTTTATATCAAGCCTTGCTTCCATAAACCTCTTGTGAAAACATTCCTTCTTTGCAGTTCTCAACATGTGATTGAGTTTGTTTCGATAGTTTTTATATTGGTGTTGGTTCAAAGGCATTGGAATTTTTAGGTATCTTTTATATAGTTGTTGTTTCCTGTTTATTGATTTGAACAGACCTTTGCTTAGCCATGTTTTTTTGTAACTTTGGTTGGGGCTTTTAGCCGTCTTCAGAGGAAAGCTTTTATATGGTTCCTACAATATTATGGAATAAATTAAATGCTGTCTCAGTGTCAGGTTCCTCTAATACTCCGGTCCATGATACATCAGACAGCAGTTCTTTAAATTTCTCTGTGTTTCTGTTATTAACTTGTCAGTATGTGTATCTATCCGCTGTCATCTTAGGTTCTTCAATCCCGGTTATTATAAATATAGGAAAATGGTCGGAAATATCTGTAACCAGAACACCTACTTTATAGTCACTATTTAAGGAATTTGTATAAATGTTATCTATTAGTGTTGCAGATTTGTTGGTTACCCTTGTTGGTCTACATACCATACTAGTGGAACAAACGAAGAAGAAAATAGGTTATTTATATGATCTGCAGTGAGGGAATTGGAACTTTTTATGAGATCTATATTGAAGTCTCCAAATATGTAGCAAGGCTTGTTTTTTCCATTGACCTTACTCGTGCTTTGTGTCAGTTGTTCATCAAAATCATGAATGCTTGTGTTAGGCAGTCTATAGATACATCCTATAACTACATTTTTATCTTTTTTGGATGTACTCATCAGTTCAATAAAGATACTCTGAGTGCCCATTTCGTCATTTTGGAAGTCAAGATCGTTTCTCTCCACATATTTCAATCCAGTCTTTATATACAATGTAACTCCCCCTCCCATCCTATCTAGCCTAACACGGTGAATACTATTGTAACCCGGTATATCAAAATTTTGGACGGTATCTCCCGTTAACCATGTTACCTACCTACTCTAAATTGCCCAGACGTATGATTGTGTGTGAATGGTTGAGAGGAGAAACCTCTATAATAATCTAGTAGAAGGCAACAGGAAGCCATGCTTGTAATTCTTCCCTAGAAACTTTGATGGCTGATGCCGTCGGAGCGGCCACGTCACTGCAGTGATATGCCAGAGAGAGAGAGAGCTGCTTGCTGTGTTACATGACAGACATTTCCTTTTGCATTGAAGCAGCCTTCATTATGGGTAACAGTAAGGATAAGTAAGAGGAGGGATGTTTCCTTGAAGCAGTAGTTTAATCTGTCAATTCTGACCTAGTTAACCTCATTTGTCAACAAAGAGCACAGCATGCATTCCATAACAGTGACAGCAGTTATGGACAAAATGTCACTTAGTCAATATAAATTTATTGTTGATAGAAGTGTTGTATAAAAGCAATATTACACTGGAAGTTGTGCTGTTGGCAGAAATGTAAATGCACCTACTAATAACAGGCCAATTAACAAATTAACAAATTGCTTATACACTTGCTTGGTACGGAGATACACCTTTAGTCTTTGTTTGAAGAAAGCCCTTGACTCAATTGTTCAGGGAGCCAGGAGTAGTACATTCCAGAAAAGAGTCTCAATGCATGTCCTGCTTTTAATTTGAGAGTTGGTGGGTCTATTTCAGCCATGCTAGAGGATCAGAGAGAGCATAGTGCAGAGCAGGGTGTGTCGATTGCCTTAAGGTAAGTGACAGCTGGTCCATTTTTTTGCTTTACCAGTGTTCTGAAATTTCATCCTACCCATGAAAACGTCCTACCCGAGTTAACTGCGCATGCGTACAACGGCGAATTCACAGGGCCATAATTTTCTGCTACTGTATTACACAAGGTTAGTTTCTTGTATTTTTAATACCTTCTATGACCAGTATTCAATGCATATGTTTGACAGTCAAATAGTTCAACTTGCCACGTGCATGATGTGTTTCAATGCAGTTTGAATAACTAATACTGCGAAGCATTGTCATTTTCATGTAGTCATAAAACTTGCTCATGCGCCTACGAAATTAGCCCAGACTTTGCAGTTTGCGAGACGAAATACATCTTTACAATACATTATCTCACTGTGTAGCCTAAGCTAGTTTACAAGACGATGTACGTTTTTATGATACATGATATGATTGTTTCTGAGAGCATGCAGTTCGATGTGTAATAGCTCTGTTTACCAGCTGTTTCGAAACTTACTCAGTAGCCTACCTTTACATTAGCGCAGGGTTTGCATGTCTCTGGTATTACATAGGCTCGTTTGCAAGTCTCTATGATACACTCTCAAAAGAGATGTGTTAAAAACAACACATATTTAACACATCAGCGTGTTTATATAAGGACAACACAGTTTGTGTTAATAAATGTGTTGAACTCTATAACACAGTAACTGTGTTGAACTATTTAACACACTAGTGTGTTAAAACAACAGTTTGTGTTTTATTTATTTATTTAAGTAAATAAATAAAACACAAACTGTGTTGTTTTAACACACTAGTGTGTTAAATAGTTCAACACAGTTACTGTGTTATAGAGTTCAACACATTTATTAAAACAAACTGTGTTGTCCTTATATAAACACGCTGATGTCTTAAATATGTGTTGTTTTTAACACATCTCTTTTGAGAGTGTATTGACCTACAGTCATTTTAACATTACTGTACAGACATGGAAAGTAAATGGGATCAGGTGCATGCCCTCCTGACAGAAGGCACATACCCCTCGGGGTATGGAAAAAGTCAGAGGCAAAACCTGAGAAGATATGCCTCCAAATTCAGAGTAAGGGGTTAGTATCACAAGTCTATGATGCATGTTATTTAGAATACTGTATGTGGCGATAATGCATTATTAAAGTAATGTATCATTAACAGAAAAAGATCTCTGGTTTGGTAATAAGAAGGTGGTGAAAAAGAGGGAGGAAGCCAGGAGACTTTTCATGGAGTTCCATTCCTCCCCCATGGGAGGTCATACTGGCATCCTTAAAACATGGGCAGCAATCTCTTCCAGGTTCTACTGGACCGGGATGTCTGTAGACATAAACAATTGGGTATGTTTTTTTTTAATTTTTTTTTTTGTTTGTTTGTTTAATATAAACTGACTGTCACACACAAATAATGTTAATAATGTAGTTTATATATTTTCAAGATCTTAGAATGTGACAGATGCCAAAAGGTTGGAAAACCATTGACTGCAGTGGGGGAGTTGCAGCCGATAAAGGTAAATACATATTAATACTCGTGCAAAACTATACAGTAGGTAACAATAGTGTGAAATCACATTCTCCCTATGTCCTTATGGGAGGTGAACAGTTTAGTGTTATGGTTATCTTTATATTACTTTTTTTTAGGTCTCTGGCGTGTGGGATTTGATTGGGATCGACCTTACTGGACCACTTCCCAAAACTGTCAATGGCTTTCAATACATTTTGACAGCTACTGATTTTTTTTCCAAGTGGGTGGAAGCTTTTCCACTCAAGTCCAAATCAGCTGCAGAAGTTGCAAGATGTATTTGCAGTATTATATACAGGCATGGCTGCCCAAAGCGCATTCTCTCTGACCAGGGAAGAGAGTTTGTGAATGACGTATGTACATTTAAATAACAAGCATTCAAAACATCTGCACAGTTGTCTATCAACAGTTGACAATTGCCTTGTTAATGTGAATCAACCAATAATGTCAGGTAATTAGTTTAGTCTTCACTTTTATTTTTTCTTTTTCTTTTTTAAAGCTTAACAACAGACTTTGTGAGTTGCTCTGCATAGAGAGAAGCGTGGCCGCAGCCTATCATCTACAAACAAATGGTCTGGATGAAAAGACAAATGACAACATCAAACGGTACTTTTATAGTATGTGCAAGTCATCATATTTATTATTGCAATAATATTGTATTATTGCTGTTTTTCATGATAATTATTTTATTTTAGAGCCCTCAAGAAACTGGTTAATGACCAACAAAATGACTGGGAGATTTATCTTGAGGCAACTTTGTTTTCTCTGCGGTCCAAAATTCACACTACCACAAAGTACTCTCCATTTTTTTTGATGTATGGACGAGAAGCAGTATTTCCGTCAGAGGTACCTGCTGAAATGCCGGTAAGTATTATGATATGGCCACTCAGTGCTTTGACTTTATGTTTACAAAAACTGTTTTTTTTTTTCTGTTTAAAACTGTTATTTTGTCACTGCCATTACGGGGTTGCTTCTATGTTTTCTTTTCTGTGGGTTTGCTTTTGGTAGTCAAAGTGGAAACTGCAAACAAGAACACATTCAGGGGTAATGCTTGGTCTCTTAAGTGTGGCAACAGGGTTCTTAAATGGTGGTATGAACAGGTGCTGAACTATAAACTACACTGTAAAAAAAGAATAGTTGAGAATACTTGAAATTTCAAGGCAACAGTCTGCATTAAGAATTTTATGTTTTGCCAATGATGTGCCCATGATAATCCAAACTATGATAAAACTGTTATCTTTATTAAGAATTCTTAATTAAGTCAATTTTCAATTCCTCATTCTGCCAACATAGATTTCTCTTTTTGCTGAACAGTGGCATTCACAGTAGTACAAAAAGGCAATTGAGGTTATCAGACTTTTTTGGGGGGCTTTTTTCACCTTTATTTGGATAGGACAGTGTAGAGACAGGAAATGAGCGGGAGAGAGGGACAGGGAGGGATCGGGAAATGACCTCGGGTCGGAATCGAACCCGGGTCCCCGGATTTATGGTATGGCACCTTATCCACCTGAGCCACACCCATGACGTGGGTTTTAAAAACTTTATTTCAATATTGAAGTTTTGTAATTGTGTAGAACAATGAAAAAAGGCATGTATAGTTTAATGATAAATTGTGATAACCTTGGGGGTGTCGTGGCTCAGGTGGATAAAGTGCCATACCATAAATCCGGGGACCTGGGTTCGGTTCTGACCCGAGGTCATTTCCCAATCCCTCCCCGTCTCTCTCTCTCTCTCTCCCGCTTATTTCCTGTCTCTACGCTGTCCTATCCAAATAGAGGTGAAAAAAGCCCCAAAAAAATCTAAAAAAAAATTGTGATAACCTCAATTGCCTTTTTGCACTACTGTGAATGCCACTGTTCAGCAAAAAGAGAAATCTATGTTGGCAGAATGAGGAATTGAAAATTGACTTAATTAAGAATTCTTAATAAAGATAACAGTTTTATCATAGTTTGGATTATCATGGCACATCGTTGGCAAAACATAAAATTCTTAATGCAGACGGTTGCCTTGAAATTTCAAGTATTCTCAACTATTTTTTTTTACAGTGTATAAAACACAGCTGTTAAGTTTAATTTTCTTTTGTGCCAGTAATTAATTACATTGTATGAAATTGTTTTAATTATAGCTTTTAGATATTGTCCCAGCAGAAGAAAAGTACAGTGAAGTAGTGGAGCAAAAAGCAAAAGAAATGACAGCAGTTAAAGAACAGGCTGAGGAAAACATTAGAAAGTCCCAAGAGAAACAGAAGGAGGCATATTCAAGAAAAGTAATGAAGAAGTTCAAAAACCTTAAGTACAGCATTGGTGATGAGGTACTTCTGTGTAACATGAGGAAGCATGGAAGGAAGGGAGGCAGGATTGAAGCGGATTTCTCTGGACCTTATATGATACAAGCAATTAGCGGTAGGCTTGTCACGCTAAGTACATCTCAAGGAGCTACTCTGAAAAACAAATACAACATCAACCACATAAAACCCTATAGAAGAAGCGCATCTACAGATGTACGAGACCAGACTGGCCCTGTGCCTAGTAAGGTTGACATCACGAAGACATCTGATGTGTTCCCCGAAATCTGCCCTCTGCCTTCAACAAATCAACAGTCTGAACGGCCTTCTGTTATTCAGTTTTGTGGCAAAATGCCAGCAGAACACACTGATACAGATAAACAGGTAGACAATACAGTAGCTGAAGTGCAGGAAATGGACCATATTCTGCCAAAGATTAACCGCAGCATCCAGCAAGAAGGTTTGATTGGCGCCTTAACTTTTTGGGTTTTTGGTTCTGACCCATTGGTCAAACCTTCTCCACCGGTTTGTTCTCTACCTGGTGGAGATGTTGGAGCTTTTCTTCTTCAGGTTAGCCTGTTGGCTATTTTCATATTTCTAACAAGATGTTTAATCTGTCCTGTTTCATCTAACAAGTCATTTTTCGGCTTTTACTAACAATGACATTTTACTAACAATTCATTATTATACTTTTATTAACACTACCCCACCCTCACCCACTAACTTGATGTTACACCAGAGGTGGGAAAACTACAGCCTGGGGGCCACATGCAGCCTGCTGGGCCATTTCATCCAAGCCCTCCTATCAATTAGCCTACCTGCAACATTTGGCCCTTCAGACGATATTTAAAACCCAATGTGGCCCTTGGGTCAAAACAGTTTTCCACCTCTGTGTTATGTTTGAGTAATGTATACGCCTCCTTGTCTGTGCTAGTTCATTATGTTTTTATTAACAGTTTCTTTGGCCTATTTATTCACGTTTTCATAAAGTTAATAAATATATTTTGCCACACTTTTTCTTTGTATTTGTTTTAGTGAAGGAACTCTGGGCGGCTAAAGACCGCGGCAAAGTTGAAGTAGTTGTTGGATCATATTCACTGTACCAATCCTCTTTCCGTATGCTGCAAGGATCAGGATGGCTTTCAGATGAAGTAATAGATGACTACTGTAATTGAATACAAAACTGTTTTACTTTTTTTTGTTATTTCATTGTTGTTTTCTCTTTTATGCTAGGTTATTGATGCGTACATTCACCACTTGCTACAACAACACAAGGTATGTGTTACTTTTGAATGGAAATTACTTGACATGGTCTGTGAATGTACTTTTGCACTAACAAATATGTTGATAATTTTATCAGGAAGCCATATTTCATCTCAGTGCCGTTGTGGCAAGCGCCCTCTTCTTTAATGGACAGTTTAGATGTCTCCATAAGGTAATGTACCTATTAAGAAAGTAAGTAATTTCTTTTGACGTAGGGTTCTACTCATCCTTATTAATCATATTATTTCTATATTATTTGTTACAGATGAAATTCCCAGCTGAGGATGTTTGGCTGTGTCCTGTGAATGTTACAGCACATTGGATTCTTGTGGTCTGTTTCCTAAATGTTTGTTTTTGATAACACAGTACTTTGAAAGATTTTCTGTCTTTTGTTATGTGGACAGATTTGAACAAATTCTCGGTTTGAACAAATTAAGCAGGCTGTGCAAGACTCTGTAGAATAATCATTTAGCTTTGTAAAGAAAGTCCTTATACAGCTTGTTTGTTGATATGAAATATGAAATTACTTTACTTTAGGTTGTGAACATGGCAGATAAGTCAATTACTGTAATTGACCCAATGGGAAATGAGGATGCCTACAACAGGAAGATTCTGAGGAACTGGCGGTAATATATAGAATAATTTGCTTAATTTGAATATTTTTTTCTTTTTTCGAGATAATTTTTTCTAAAAATGAAGTTTTAAAACAATAATTGTAATGCTCTAATAGAAACTTTCTGAGGAATAGGACAAGCAAGGAGTCCAAATATGCGTGGACGGTGAAAACCATGAACCACAACAACCAGATGGATGGCAGCAGTTGTGGGGTTCTAGTGTTGAAGGTACTATTTTCCTACGTTTATGTTTATGTCCTTTGAAGATTTAGCTAATAGTATTTCATTGCATAGATTATGTATCTAGAAGCCTATGTGGTATTATGTAGATAATGTACCAAAATCAATCCCATAATTACATTCATAATTAATTTACAGTACACCGAAGAATTGCTTCAGAGTGGACACATTTATGATGTGCAAACAACTGCAGAAGCCGTCAGTGGGCACAGGATGAGCATAGCCTGTTCACTGCTAAAACACACACACACACACACACAGACACACACAGGGGAGGGTGTTCTGAAACATGACATGGTCCACATGCAGCCTGCTGGGCCATTTCATCCAAGCCCTCCTATCAGTTAGCCTACCTGCAACATTTGGCCCTTCAGACGATATTTAAAACCCAATGTGGCCCTTGGGTCAAAACAGTTTTCCACCTCTGTGTTATGTTTGAGTAATGTATACGCCTCCTTGTCTGTGCTAGTTCATTATGTTTTTATTAACAGTTTCTTTGGCCTATTTATTCATGTTTTCATAAAGTTAATAAATATATTTTGCCACACTTTTTCTTTGTATTTGTTTTAGTGAAGGAACTCTGGGCGGCTAAAGACCGCGGCAAAGTTGAAGTAGTTGTTGGACCATATTCACTGTACTGTAATAATTTGCTACCACCCTGAACACAGAGGAAGCAGATATTTATGGGGATTTGATATCTATAATAATGTGCTACCACCTAAAACATGGAGGGAAGCAGATATTTATAGGGGTTATATGTCTATAATAATTTGCTACCACCCTGAACACAGAGGAAACAGATATTTATGGGGATTTGATATCTATAATAATGTGCTACCACCTAAAACATGGAGGGAAGCAGATATTTATAGGGGTTATATGTCTATAATAATTTGCTACCACCCTGAACACAGAGGAAGCAGATATTTATGGGGATTTGATATCTATAATAATGTGCTACCACCTAAAAGATGGAGGGAAGCAGATATTTATAGGGGTTATATGTCTATAATAATTTGCTACCACCCTGAACACAGAGGGAAGAAGATATATGTGCTGGTAGGATATTTTCACAAGGTAGGACAAAATATCAGATACAGCTATAAATTTCCGCTACGGGTAGGAAGAAATTATAGGTAGATAGAAATTTCAGATACAGCTATAAATTTCCGCTATGGGTAGGAAGAAATTATAGGTAGGAAGAAATTTCAGAACACCGGCAAGCATCAATGTTTTAAATCTGACGTGGGCAAATACAGGAAATTACTAGAGGGAATGTTATAATGGAGTGGGGTGGGGGAAATTGTGGAGGTTGAAAACAGATTATGCCTCCCTTACTACAAAAGAAAGATCGTGATTCATTGTCAGATATATCAGCATCTCAAGGTCAAGGTTTTTTTATTTGCCATTTGTGCATAAACCAACAGTTCAGACACATTGGAATTTTTGTGCAGGGCTCTCTCAGTCAACAGATTAGAAAATAAAAACACTATCATAAAAATATAAAATATAGAAACACTATACAATATGTTGGGGGGGAGAAAAAACGTTATATCCTGAAAATTTTAAATACAAGTATTAAACAGAAGGAGAGGGTAAATGTTAAATAACATTAATAAAATAAAAGGCTAGTCCTGAGTGCTGTTCCTGGATTATTAAAAGAGGGGAAGGTTATATGGAAATATTGCATATTTTGGGAGGGGAATGAAAGTTATGTGGGGATATTGCACAGTTAAAATATTGCACATTTATCAAAGGGTATATGACACATAATCCTGTTTCACAGATAATAGTATATCACATATTGCATATGACAAGTGAAGTGAGGTAGTAATGGTTATTGTTACTCTTATTCAATAATTTTGTTTTGCCATTAGTCTGACTGTGGCAGGGAAGAAGCTGTTGAAGAACCGTGCTCTATGAGTGATGATGCTGTCCGATCTGCTGTGTCTCAGGTTGCACGCGCAGTGTTTGTGTCTGAGCAGAGAGTGAGCTGGGTGGAGTGAGTCTCTGATGATTCCCTCTGCTCTTTTCCGACAGCGCTGCACATACATAGAATCCATGGAAGAAAGTTTTGTCCCTATGATCCTCTCCGCAGTCTTTATGACTCTTTGCAGAGCCTTCCTCTCTGCCTGTGTGGTGTTACCGTACCAGACGGTGATGCATGCAGTGAGGATGCTCTCTATCAGTCCTCTGTAGGCCAGGGTGAGAGGGCGATGGTTCAGACCAGCTTTCCTGAGCAGCCTGATGAAATAAAGCCTTTGCTGGGCTTTTTTCACTGTGGCTGTGGTGTTAAGAGTCCAGCTCTTTGCATTGAAGCAGCCGGTAACAGTAAGGATAAGTAAGAGGAGGGATGTTTCCTTGAAGCAGTAGTTTAATCTGTCAATTCTGACCTAGTTAACCTCATTTGTCAACAAAGAGCACAACATGCATTCCATAACAGTGACAGCAGTTATGGACAAAATGTCACTCAGTCAATATAAATTTATTGTTGATAGAAGTGTTGTATAAAAGCAATATTACACTGGAAGTTGTGCTGTTGGCAGAAATGTAAATGCACCTACTAATAACAGGCCAATTAACAAATTAACAAATTGCTTATACACTTGCTTGGTACGGAGATACACCTTTAGTCTTTGTTTGAAGAAAGCCCTTGACTCAATTGTTCAGTGAGCCAGGAGTAGTTAATTCCAGAAAAGAGTCTCAATGCTTATCCTGATTTTAATTTGAGAGTTGGTGGGTCTATTTGAGCCATGCTGGAGGATCAGAGAGAGCATAGTGCAGAGCAGGGTGCCTTAAGGTAAGTGGCAGCTGGTCCATTTTTTTTGCTTTGCCGGCAAGCATCAATGTTTTAAATCTGATGCGGGCAAATACAGGAAGTTACTAGAGGGAATGTTATAATGGAGTGGGGTGGGGGAAATTGTGGAGGTTGAAAACGGGTCATAGAGCTGCATTCTGGATCAGTTATAGGGGTTTCATGGCACGCACTGGTAGACTTGCCAGGAGAGAGAGAGTTCAGTTTGCTTTATAACTAGCGTGGGTCCAGCAACCAAAAAGTAAAGGCAGACTTGCACAAAAAAACAGAATGATTAGAATTGGTTGACTTTCTATTCATAACCTCCTTTTTGTCTCTAAAGTCAGACCAAAGAGAGATATAAGTTTCTGTCCTATGAGGTCCCACTGTGAAGGTTAACCTGATAGAGAGATGGGACATTTCCTCCCTTTTGAGGACCATCCACAAGACGGTCAGACCAAAGAGAGAATGAACAATGACTCACTGATCCTTTGATGCCTTACCAATGTAATTCTCTGGTATTATGTTTTTCCAGTTACTGTAAAAACAGTAGTGAAAAGTAATCCAGTTTGTAAAGATGTGGGTGTGTTCATTCAAGCAGAATAATTTTCTTTTTTTGGAATCTGTGTCACATGTACACTCCTCCCACCAACACACACATTTTTCCTGCTGGTTCAGGGAATCAAACCAGTGACTTTTTGATCCCAAAGCTGCTTCTGTAACCTTTAGGCCATAACTTTCCCAGAAAAAGTTCCAAGAAATTCCACCTGGTTGGAATAAAAACCTCTACCCACAGCAGCCCTTTCTGGATAAGTTTGGACACCTCTGCTGAAAAAGCAAAGTAATGAAAAGGCATCTCTATTTATAGATGCAAGGTACCTATAACTACAAATTAGCATTATAGTAAATCAGTGGTTCCCAACCTTTTTTCTTTCTTGCTTGTGTCCAAGACAAGCCAGGCCCCCCAACCCCTACCCCTGCCCGCACACACACACACACACACACACACAAAAGAATAAAGTGATTAATTACAAACTTTTATTTGCAAAAATAAACAGCAGTTGTAGGTTTCTTGTTCATATTATCTTTGTTTTATAGTGTATATTTATAAATGTTTTTCTTTCCTCCTTTTTATGTCATCAGGTATATCACCCCCCCCCACACACACACACACACACAAACAAAACAAAACAAACAAACAAACAAAGAAAAAAACCCTGCAAGGACATGAAAATATTTGTCTCTTTTCATTTAAACTTCAAACATGAGCTTAACTCTTTTCCTTTAACAGCCAAACAGATTATGCCTCCCTTATTACAAAAGAAAGATCGTGATTCATTGTCAGATATATCAGCATCTCAAGGTCAAGGTTTTTTTATTTGCCATTTGTGCATAAACCAACAGTTCAGACACATTGGAATTTTTGTGCAGGGCTCTCTCAGTCAACAGATTAGAAAATAAAAACACTATCATAAAAATATAAAATATAGAAACACTATATAATACATTGGGGGGGAGAAAAAAAGGCTATATCCTCAAAATTTTAAATACAAGTATTAAACAGAAGGAGAGGGTAAATGTTAAATAACATTAATAAAATAAAAGGCTAGTCCTGAGTGTTGTTCCTGGCTTATTAAAAGAGGGGAAGGTTATATGGAAATATTGCACATTTTGGGAGGGGAATGAAAGTTATGTGGGGATATTGCACAGTTAAAATATTGCACATTTATCAAAGGGTATATGACACATAATCTTGTTTCACAGATAATATAATAGTATATCATATATTGCATATGACAAGTGAAGTGAGGTAGTAATGGTTGTTGTTACTCTTATTCAGTAATTTTGTTTTGCCATCAGTCTGACTATAGCAGGGAAGAAGCTGTTGAAGAACCGTGCTCTATGAGTGCCTCTTCGCAGTATCTCAGCACGCAGTATTGCGGAGGCACTCTTCTGCATTATCTCCCGAGTTGGAATCCCGAAAGAGATTCTGACTGACCAAGGCACCTCGTTCATGTCACGTACACTGAACGAACTGTATGGGTTGTTGGGTATTAAGCCGATCCGCACCAGCGTGTATCACCCACAAATGGACGGTTTAGTTGAACGGTTCAACCGCACCCTCAAGAACATAATTAAAAAATTCGTAAGTGAGGACGCACGTAATTGGGATAGATGGCTCGAACCCTTGCTCTTTGCAGTGCGAGAGGTCCCCCAAGCCTCCACGGGGTTCTCCCCGTTCGAATTGTTATACGGGCGTAAGCCTTGCGGCATCCTAGATGTGCTGCGAGAAAATTGGGAGGAGGGACCTTCACCAAGTAAAAACGAGATCCAATACGTTATTGACCTGCGCGCAAAGCTCCACACGCTCACGCACCTAACTCAGGAGAATTTACGGCAGGCCCAAGAACGGCAAGCCCGCCTGTATGACAAGGGTACGCGCCTTAGGGAGTTCACACCAGGAGAGAAAGTACTCGTACTGTTGCCCACATCGAGCTCCAAATTAGTCGCCAAGTGGCAAGGGCCCTTTGAGGTCACACGGCGAGTCGGGGATGTTGAATATGAGGTGAGGCGAATGGATAGGGGCGGGGCGCTACAGATTTACCACCTCAACCTACTCAAACGCTGGAACGAGGAGGTCCCCGTGGCGTTGGTGTTGGTGGTTCCGGAGAAGGCGGAGCTGGGGCCGGAGGTTAAAAAGGGAACATTGGCAGCACGTACCTCTCCAGTCCCCTGTGGAGACCACCTCTCCCCGACCCAACTCGCGGAGGTTGCCCAGTTGCAGACCGAGTTTTCGGACATGTTCTCGCCCCTGCCCGGCCGCACCAACCTCATAGAGCACCACATTGAGACGCCCCCGGGGGTGGTAGTGCGTAGCCGCCCTTACAGGTTACCCAAGCACAAAAAAAAAGTGGTTCAGGAAGAACTCGAGGCCATGCTCGAAATGGGCATCGTCGAGGAGTCCCACAGTGACTGGAGCAGCCCGGTGGTCTTGGTACCCAAGGCCGACGGGTCGGTCCGGTTCTGTGTGGACTATAGAAAAGTCAACGCGGTGTCTAAATTTGATGCGTACCCAATGCCTCGTATTGATGAGTTGCTCGATCGGCTAGGCACGGCTCGTTTTTACTCGACGCTGGATTTAACAAAGGGTTATTGGCAGATCCCCTTGACTCCATTATCCCGGGAAAAAACGGCCTTTTCCACACCGTTCAGCTTGCACCAATTCGTCACACTTCCGTTTGGGCTGTTTGGGGCGCCTGCTACGTTTCAGCGGCTGATGGACAGGGTCCTCTGCCCCCACGCCACCTATGCGGCCGCATACCTCGACGATATCATCATTTATAGTAATGACTGGCAGCGGCACTTGCAACACCTGAGGGCCATCCTTAGGTCGCTGAGGCGAGCGGGTCTCACAGCCAACCCAAAGAAGTGTGCGATTGGGCGGGTGGAAGTACGGTATCTGGGCTTCCACTTGGGCAACGGGCAGGTGCGTCCCCAAATTAACAAGACAGCAGCAATTGCGGCCTGCCCGAGGCCCAAGACCAAAAAGGGGGTGAGACAGTTCCTGGGGCTGGCTGGCTACTATCGTAGGTTTATACCTAATTATTCGGACGTCACCAGCCCGCTGACTGATCTCACTAAAAAGGGGGCACCAGATCCGGGCAAGTGGACGGAGCAATGCCAGTGGGCTTTCTCTGAGGTAAAGGCTGCACTGTGTGGGGGGCCACTATTACACTCCCCTGACTTTTCTCTCCCTTTTATGTTGCAGACCGATGCGTCGGACAGAGGGCTGGGGGCGGTTTTGTCCCAGGAGGTGGGGGGGGAGGACCGCCCCGTCCTGTACATTAGCAGGAAGCTGTCAGTGCGTGAGGGGCGCTACAGCACTATCGAGAAGGAGTGTCTGGCGATCAAGTGGGCGGTCCTCGCCCTCCGCTACTACCTGCTGGGGCGCCCTTTCACCCTCTGTTTGGACCACGCGCCCCTCCAGTGGCTCCACCACATGAAGGATGCCAACGCGCGGATCACCCGTTGGTATCTGGCACTCCAACCCTTCAATTTTAAGGTGGTCCACAGGCCGGGGGCGCAGATGGTTGTGGCGGACTTCCTCTCCCGTCAAGGGGGGGGGGGGGAGTCGGCTGCAGTCCGGACGGCTGCCCGGCCTGAGTCGGGCAGTGGGGGTATGTGGCAGCGGGGGCGTGGTCAAGCTCCGGTCTGTGACAGGAGGGCGGAGTCAGGGAAGGTAAGTGGCAGAATCACTACACCTGATGGCAATTAACCTGTGTTTGTGTGTCTCCCCAGTGACCATGCCCTATTTAAGGAGAGAGAGCGAGAGCAGAGGGAGCTCTCTCCACAACCAGATGCCTGGAATGTGTGTGCGTGTGTGGTTGAGAGTGAAAGTTATTTTGCACTGAAAAGTGAAAATAAAAGAGTTGTGCGAACTCAGTCTCTGTCCTGCCGTCCTCTGTGCTCCACCCACACCTAGTGAACGTTACAGCTGGGTAAACTCTGTGTGTAAAAACACACATGCAGTGCCGTCATACTCCTTCAGCAGCAGTGGAAAATGCTGTAACTCTCCTTTTGACATTTTTGCAACTCTGTACTCCAGTTTGCACACAAAAGCATCCAGAGCGTTTGATTCAGGTCCCTGCATCTGCTTGTTCATCTCATTGTAGAGCGTGAATGTGTCCACCAGGTATGCCGCTTTAATCCAAAACACATCACTCAGCTGTTCACACAGTGGTCGATTGTGATCTTACAATAATTCCTTTATTTTTTTCTTCCAGTTCCATCAAACACACAAGCCCTTGTCCACGCGACAACCACTGTACCTCTGTGTGTAGCAGTAGTGTTTGATGCGCTTCATCCTCGCACAGCTGGGCAAAAAGTCTCTTGTTAGAAGGGCAAGCTTTATAAAGTTTTCAGCATTAACAACAGTTGACAGGGTGTTACTGAGGTCTTCCAAAAGTTTTTTATTGGCCAATGCTTGATGATGTAACATGCAGTGGAAAATCACACACCCCAGGCCTTTTTCCTTCAGGTCGCTAAATGGGATGAATTACCCAGGTATAGCCACTAGGTGACCTGATGAGACTTAATTGCTAACACAATAATGGTCACAGAGATGTTGGCAATAAATAGCTTAATAAATTTAAATGTGGACCAAAAATATGTAATAACTACAAATTAGCATTATAGTAAATCAAGCTAAATATATAATAGCAAGAGCATGTCATTTCCTTTGCTCTGTAATGTCAGCAACCATCACACTTTATTCATCTTAAAAAAATAATAACCATGAGCATGCTTTTTCCCTCAAAATCCACCCTGGGTATTGAAAACTATTTTATATTTTGTTACACATTGAACAATTGGGTTGGTCAGATGAGATCACCTGCATTTTTGGCTGTGTTGGCTACTTTACGTGTCTCCACACCAATTCACATTAAATCCTCCTGTGTCATGTTGAACCACAATTCAGCACCAGAATCATCATAAATATTATTAACCAACAAATCCAGGGCTTAATTTCAGCCGGAACATGATGGAACAAGATCCGGAACCTCCGTCATCGGATCCGGCAGCTATTTTCATTTCATTCGGTGTTCCAGCAGCTATTTAAATGGATCAGATCACCTCCGTGACCATCACAAAGGGAAAAAAAATCAAACAATAAATTAAATAAATAAATAAAAATTTGTTTAGTGTTCGGTTTTGATTTTGATATCTGTTGTTGATTTCTCTCCTATGACATCCACAAAATCTATGCGGAGGGGGGGACATGGGGTGTATACTTCCGCTCAATAGAACACCGGGTTTTTTTTGTAGCTGTTAGCTTGCGCTGTGGAAAAAATGGCAAAAAAAAACCAAGAAAGCTTACTAAAATTTTTAAAATGAATTCTCCAACTTGTTTTGTAAACCCTTTATTTCTTAACTATTACTTGAATTGATTGCACTTATGTTTGCTGGCACTTATGTTTGCTGGCACTGCTTGAAATCCTAGGCTATGCTTTTAAGTACCCTACTTAAATCCTTAAAATGAGTCATTTAACTCATGTCTTTTGTGATCTGATCTCCAATGGTGAAATAAACCGGTTGTGATATGAATACAGTCTGTTATTTTAGAAGATAAATTTAATATATAATTTAATATATAGCCTAATAGGGGGTGTCGTGGCTCAAGTGGATAAGGCGCCACACCATAAATCCGTCATTTCCCGATCCCTCCCCATCTCTCTCCCTCTCCTACTAATTTCCTGTCTCTACACTGTCCTATCCAATAAAGGTGAAAAAAGCCCAAAAATATATTTAAAAAAAATATATAGCCTAATAAAAATAGTATTTTATAACATAATATCACAACATATTACTGTCTGTAACTGTTCGTCACTAAAGCATTTACTAAGCTCATAATGTCTGATATTTTTAATTTTTTTGCCAAGCGGGGCCACTGCCGGGTCAGTTGACACGTGCTGGGTGTATTGTTCAAATGTGTTCTACGGTCTATGGGGCTGCGTTGTGGGTGCAAGTGCCAGGACCATTTTATTTATTTACTTTCTTTATAATCTCAGTCAGATACACAAGCAAGATTAAGTCTTTACTCTGCTGTGTTTTATTATGGCCATCAATATATTGTAACCTGTGTTTGATTTGTTAATTGTTGATCCAGTTGTTGCCTTAACGCAGGGGTTTGCAATGGCTCGGGAGCCAGATGTGGCTCTTTTGGTGACTGCATCTGGCTCACAGATTAATCAGCTCACACTGAGATCAAGAAGTACACCTCCATTTAATGAAAAAGTCAGTTAGCTGTCCGCAAAGCAAAGCCTTTTGACAAAGAACATGACGAAAAGGGAAAAAAGGTGACTGGTAGGCTACCGTACATTTCAACAGGAATGGACAGAGGAATTCGCCTTTGTGGGGTGAGAGGGTTCTGCTTTGCGTCCAATAGGCCTATACAATGACAAGATTGCATCGATGAAACAATGAAATTAAGCGGCACTTCGAAACACGGCAAGCTACGTTTGCATCAAAATATTCAGCAGGGGACAGGAGGAAGACGGCATGTCAAGAGCCTCTTCATTATGAAAAAGAATATATTACACTCAAATTGTTGGTCATACGTAAAAATGCATTTTAGTTGTATTCAGCGTCACTTTTTATATATGGCTCTCACGAAAATGTATTTGAAAATATGTGGTTTCATGGCTCTCTCAGCCAAAAGGTTCCCGACCCCTGTCTTAACGTATGTGTGGAGAGGGAGAGTGAACTTGAGTGCCTGTTTGGAGAACATTCTGAGCGTTGTCCATTGTTGTCCAGGATTTGATAACTGGTGCTGTTGCAATACATGTCATGCAATAGGCGTGTGTGTGTAAAGTTATAGTAAACCGCCCCCCGCCTTTTTTTTTTTTTGAGTCGCCAGACCCACCCACCTCCTGCGTTCCGGGACCTCCCACTTCACAAATTAAGCACTGAACAAATCTGATATGATTGCAGGCAGCAAGAGGTCAAGTTTTCAAAATTAAGATTCAGTTTGCTTTAAAATGAAAGACCCATGACTAACAAGTCATAAAAGAATATAGATGAGACAAATTAATAAATATTTAAGCCATATATGATAGATTGAGGATCTGTCCAGGATGCACTCAGCTGTGACAAAGAATGGATAAGCGGTAAAGAAATTAATGAATGAGTGAAAATGAATGATGATAAATATTTTATGTGCAATTTTGGTTTTGCCTGAAAACAAAAGCTTCCACATGCAACTGTAAAATGGAATAAAAGGAATTGCTTCATTAAACATGAATAGTTATATTAGTGAACTTCTTTACACTTCTTTCCATTTAATGCTTGTCTATGCACATAGAAGACAATAAAAAAAGAAAAACTTAATTTTGTATTGACCCTCATGCATATCCATTCCACCTCATATTTTGAACTCCGTGACATTTGATTACAATTAATATAAAAACAGTATTTGATATTCAATTCTATTGTGCTAAAGGGTCTGAGGAAACTCAGTTTATTCTGTGATGTGCAAATGCTAGTGTCAGAATTTGAAGTCGGCTGCATGAATTCATGGTTCTAACCTGCCTTGCGTTAACAGTTCAGCCTGGTGCTGGTGGTGGTGGTGTAGGGAATGTTTTCTTGACACACAAGTTAGTTCTTGTTATCACTTACATAATAGCAGCTATAAACCCTCATTCTCTCACCAGCCTCTCTTTTTTTTCTCCCCCTAAAATTAAACGTACAAACAAACAAACCACAGCTTGTTTTCAAGAAACCAGAAAATCCTGAAAATGCAATTACAAAGTGGCAAGACTCCTTCAAAGTAGCCCCAAAGAGAAGACTGAGCACATCAGTGATTATATGTTTTTCTTTGGTAAATTTCCTCATGTTTTTTTCAAGGTCGAGAGAAATGTACCCCTTTCCCCCTTGGATAATAATAATACAAATCCCAACAATGAAAACTTATCATTGATACCCACATCGTAATTGTCTGGAACATTCAGAATTTGTCGAGTTTAAATTTCCTACCAAGGGAATCCTGGTACCAATGTCAACATTATTAGCTGGCTTTCATGTGATGTTAGAAGTGTGAGTGGTTTTACCTGCGGTTTTTCCACTTATGTCCACACAGTGTAGCTTCTGTCCAACTCTCTGCTAGATTACATTCATTTTGATGGAAACTTGCAACAGAGCACGATGTAGAAAGAGAGACAAATTGTTAAACTACAATCTACAACTGTTATGGAATAGAAGGGGAAGAAAAAAAAGGGAAAGGGCCCAGAAAGCGATGTATCGCTGCTGGGTGCAGGAATACAAATGCCATGGATGGAGTGGCCCTGTTCCTTTTCCCAAAAGATAAAGGTAATCACTAATTAGTCAAGACTTTGCTACAATGGACTGCAAAGCATTTTGTTTCCAACATACTGTAATACTACTAAATACTACTAACTTGAGGAATGCATCTTCAACTTCCAGTCACCCCTCCCCCCGTCGCACATTTACTGGGCAGTCTGCTGCAGGTGATAGACTATGCATGGCCACAGAAAAGTTGAACTGAAGACTGTCAGCTGTAGCTGCACTAGGCTAGCATATCATCTTAGTCTTTTTTAAAGCCTATTCTAATTCTAAGAATGTTTTGGAATGCTTACTATTCCATATTTGCAAGTTGGTCTTCATGATCATCCTCAGGTTCATCGTTGTCACTGACCCCGTTCTCATCAGACAATTCTGGCTCGAATCAGTATGGTTCAATACCTCTCTCTTTTTCCCTATCGCTGGCCACTTCTTCTTCTGTCAGTACGTCATCATCAACTTGAGCTGATGAAAAACTACTAAAACTTGAATTTTCTCCCTCACCAAATTCCTGTTCGCTTTGGTTGCTCGTTGTTGTTCGTGGCCGACACACACCCGTGACGTCACGTGGCTCCCGTCTGCTACTTCCGGTTGCTTAGCAGGTGGTTCTAAAAGGGCTAAATTTACTCGCCTTTTGTCTGCGAATATAGCCGCTATGCGGTTTAGAGAACAGTTGCATCTGTCCAGGGACTCAATAAACCTCACTGAATTTACTATACTAAACTATTCCAAACGGACCCCACATGGTAAGATTAAGGTGTAAAATAGCATGGTAGGATGAGGATTAAAAGAAAATGAAAACATGGAAACACACACATCTGTAGTTCTATCATTATCCTGGTTTCCCATTAGCTCCATGCCATTCATTCTGCATATAACTTTGCCTTTAAACTTCTGCTACTGTAAAATCATGTACATTACATTTACACAGGTGCGAAGATGACTGAAAATGATCCATGTATGTTGCATGCATGGAAAAAAAAAAACATTCAAACAAGATGTTTAAACAGTTTTTTTGGTTTGTAGAACAAAAAGTGTTCTTATTTCTCCTTTGCTTGTTCAGCATTTCAAATATTTTTCGAGGCTAAAATTAATGAACAATTAATTTGAAGGATCCGTTTGTGTATCATCAGTTACTGAATAGCTACTAGCAAGAAGAGGTGTTAGTCCTTGATGTACTGCTAATATGGATCACTACGGGCTTTTTAAAAATAGAAAGGTGGTGATGGTGAAGGAGGGCAACATGGTGGCTGAAAAAAATCAAGACGATTTGATGAAGGAGTCGATTAAAAAATATTTTAATCATCTAAAATATATTACTGCATGTTTTTCTTGTCCTATATTTTTATGAAGACAGAACAAGGTTCCAGAGTCCAGAGAATTTTGTTGGAGGAGGTTATGCTTTCACCTCCATTTGTTTGTCTGTTCCTAATGTAACTCAAAAAGTAGTGAACGGAGGTTAGGCACTGACTATTAGGCAAGGAGGCCTGGGGCATAGTCAGCATTTTATTTCATCCCAAAAGTGTTCAGTGGGGTTGAGGTCAGGGCTTTGTGCAAGACACTCAAATTCTTCCAGTCCAACCTTGGCAAAAATATCTTCATGGTGTTTGCTTTGTGTTCCATTGAAGAGTAATTGTACTGCTACAGCATACAACGACATTCAATACAATTGTTTGCCTCCAATTTTGTGGCAAAAGTTTGGGGAAGGCTGTGTGGGCATGATAGTAAGGTGTCCACAAACGTTTGGCCATATAGTGCATTTCCTATAGTACTTTTTGTAAGTCTTTCAGCAAAATTGGAATAATAAAGTAGGGAATTTTTTTTGATCTGTTATCCAAAGTGTCTTCTGACTAGAACAGAATAAAACCAAGTGTGTTTCAGAATCATTAATTTAGAACAAAATAGAATCTTTCAGTTTACGTGAGTAAACATAATAAGTTGTTACATTACATAATAAGTTGTTACATTACATAATATTCACATTTAATGCTGCCTTTCTGAGTAATGGTAAAACTAATTATGAGGAAGTTTATTTCCCTTTCATAGTTTTGTGTAGTTAGTGTTTTCTTTTCAGGCTAATATATTCTGATCTTATGAAACTCATTAATTCACAAAGAGCACACTCTGCATTCCATAGCTGTGACAGTAGTTACATCTCTGAAATATTGAGCAAAAGGTTGTGACTTTGCTGTGGCAACCAAGCTGTCACTTCTGTGTCCTTGAGCAAGACTCACAACCCTCACCAAACATTTGGCCTTATAGTGCATTTCCTACAGTACTTTTTGTAAGTCTTTCAGCAAAATTGCATTCATAAAGTAGGGAATTTTTTTTGATCTGTTATCCAAAGTGTCTTCTGACTAGGAAAGAATAAAACCAAGTGTGTTTCAGAATCATTAATTTAGATTCCATTTTGTTCATTCAGTTTGCATGACTAAACATAATAAGCTGTACCATTACATAATATTCACATTTTTCCTGCATTTAATGCTGCCTTTATGAATTATGGTAAGATTAATTATATACATCCATATAAATGCCAGGACCCAGCAGTTTCCCAGCAAAACATCGCTCATCATCCAGTTATCACAATTTGGCCCTTGTCAAATTTGCAGAGATCCCATTTTTCTTGCTTTCAACACATCAACTTCAAGAACTGACTCTTCACTTGCTGCCTTATATATCCCACCCCTTGACAGGTGCCATTGTAATGAGAAGTTGTTATTCACTTCATCTGTCAGTGGTTTTAATATTATGGCTGATCAATGTACACATCAGAAGGTCATGTGTTCAAATCCCAATGCCAACAAACGGCCTTGATTGGGCCCTTGAGCAAGACCCTTAACCTTCAGCTCAGTTGTATTCTGCCTCAAATGGAAGTCATTCTTTTAAAAGCATCAGCCAAATGAGCAAATATACTGGATTGTATGTTATATGTAATTGTAGAATGTTGTACTGTATGTGTGTTATAGTATGTAAAATATTACAGCACTTTATTGGCAACCCTGTTGCCAGTAAATTACTGTACCAGTTTACAATCATTTTTATAGTACAGAAGACTGTAAGCCAATTAAGAACAGTGGAATGTATAAATTTTTAAGACCATTCTTAAAACATTATTAAGGGCACATTTCACACACCAGTTGCTTTAATCAGTGGGATCAGTGTCTGAGACAGTACCAGGTGTCTTCAGTGAGAATCATATGCAAATTATTCAAGTCAAAACCTGCAATTTTATCATTTTGGAGCTTAACATCAAGCCTGCAGAAACATGGACAGGAAACCCATTAACCTAGATTAGCTAGCAAGGTCTTACGATGTTTTAAATCTGTTTGTCTGTTGTGTTAAATAAAGCACAATATGCTCAAACATATATGAACACCTAACTGTCACACCCATATGTAGGTCCAGACTGTTGCCACACATGAGCAGGTTTTACTTACAGTACAGGTAAAAGTTGAGTGCATGTACTGTATGATGAACTGTTGGAGCATGATATTAAAAAAAAAAAGCAAAATTATAGGATACAAGTGCATCATCCTGGATAGAGTGCTATTTCATAAACTGTCAAGTAGATTAGGTGAGATTAGATTAGATAGAACTTTATTGATCCCTTTGGGAGGGTTCCCTCAGGGAAATTAAGATTCCAGCAGCATCATTACACGATAAACAGAGAATAGAAAATAGAGAAAAAACTTCTAGATAAATTAATTAAATTAAGTATTTACATATACAAATATAAAAAGAATAAGATATGGGGAAGAGAGGAAGGGTGAAGGGAAAAAGGGGAAAAAGTGGAAGGGGGGCAGCAGGAGAGATATTGCACTTTATATTGCACATTATATTGCACATTGTCCGGTATTGCTTATTGTTAGGCTAGGGTACTGCTCCTTCCCATCCTCTGTCCTCCTGTTACCCCTTCTCCCACCAGAGAGGAGTTGTATATAATAATATAAAGTGCAATCACTTTATCTTGCACATTATATTGCACATTGTCCGGTATTGCTTATTGTTAGGCAAGGCTAGTGCTCCTTCCCATCCTCTTTCCTCCTGTTATCCCTCCTCCCCCCAGAGAGGAGTTGTACAGTCTGATGGCATGAGGGACAAAGGAGTTTTTAAGTCTGTTCGTCCTGCACTTGGGAAGGAGCATTCTGTCACTGAACAGGCTCCTCTGGTTGCTGATGACGGTGTGCAGAGGGTGACTGGCATCATCCATGATGTTCAGTATTTTGTCCATAGACCTCTTCTCTGCCACCGTCACCAGAGAGTCCAGCTTCATGCCGACCACAGAGCCGGCCCACCTGATCAGTTTGTCCAGCCTGGATGTGTCCTTCTTGGATGTGCTGCCCCCTCAGCACACCACAATGTAAAACAGGACACTGGCAACCACAGACTGATAGAACATCCACAGGAGTTTCCTGCAGATGTTAAAGGACCGCAGCCTCCTAAGGAAGCATAGCCTGCTCTGTCTCTTCCTGTATAAGTGATTGGTGTTGCAAGTCCAGTCCAGCTTGCTGTCCAGCCATAGCCCGAGGTACTTGTAAGAATCCACAGCCTCCACCTCGACTCCCTCGATCAGAACTGGTTGTGACCTTGGTCTGGACCTCCCAAAGTCAATGACCAGCTCCTTGGTCTTCGAGGTGTTGAGCTGTAGATGGTTCCTGTTGAACCACACAGCAAAGTCCCTAACAAGGCTCCTATACTCCTCCTCTCTGTCATCACTGATACACCCAACGATGGCTGTGTCATCGGCGAACTTCTGAATGTGACACAGCTCCGTGTTGTAGCAGAAGTCCCCGGTGTACAGGGTGAAAAGAAGAGGGGCCAGCACCATGCCCTGAGGTGCTCCGGTGCTGCTAATCACAGTGTCAGACGTGATGTCCTTCAGCCTGACATACTGCGGCCTGTCGGTGAGGTAGCTGGAGATCCAGGTGACCAGGCAGGGGTCGACTCGCATCCTGTTCAGTTTGTCCTGAAGCAAAAGGGGCTGGATGGTGTTGAAGGCATTCGAGAAGTCCAAGAAGAGGATCCTCACTGTGCCATTTCCCTTTTCCAGATGCGAGTGGGCTCGGTGCAGCAGGTAGAGGATGGTGTCTTCCACACCAATACCTGCCCGGTAAGCAAACTGCAGACAGTCCTGGGCATGTTGTACCTGGAGTCTGAGGAGGCTGAGGAAGAGCCGCTCCAACGTCTTCATCAGATGTGAAGTGAGTGCCACCGGTCGGAAGTCGTTCAGCTTGCTGGGCCGATTCTTTTTGGGAACTGGAATGATACATGATGTCTTCCAGAGGGTGGGCACTCTCCCCAGCTGCAGGCTGAGGTTGAAGATGCATTGGAGTGGTTCATCCAGTTGAGCAGCGCAGGTCTTCAGTAGTCGGGGACACACCTTGTCCGGGACTGCTGCTTTCCTGGGCTGAAGCTTCTTCAGTTGACCTCTGTCCTGGTCTGCAGTAATGCATGGAGGAGTCTGTGTTGAGGTGGGGGAGGAGGGGGCTGCTGCGATGACTGGGGGGAGGTGTGTTGAGAGAAGAAGGAGAGATGGCTGCAGTGAGGGGGAGGGTGGGGGGGACGTGGGCTGGTTGAACCAGTTGAAGTCATTCAACTCGTTCGCCCTCTCCATTGTCCCCTCAACGACTCTGGTCTTTGTATTGTGGCCTGTGATGGTTTTCATACCTTCCCAGACCTCCTTCATGCTGTTCTCCTTCAGCTTCTGCTCCACCTTTCTCCTGTAGTTGTCCTTAGCTTCCCTCACGCAGCGTTTCACCTCCTGCTCTGCTGCTTTCATCGCCTCCCTGTCCCTGCTCCTGAAGGCAGCCTTCTTTCTGTTGAGGATAACTTTGACTTCCTGTGTTACCCATGGCTTGTTATTAAGGTAACACCGTACAGTCTTAGCGGGGGTGACCACGTCTGCACAGAAGTTGAGGTAATCCGTCAGTGTGTCAGCCCCTCTATGTCCTCACAGTGTGGGCTAAGCAGCACATACCAGGCCGTGATGTCATAGCAGTCTCTGAGGGCATCTTCCATTTCAGGGGACCACCTCCTGATGGAGCTAGTTGTTGCAGACTGCCTTTGAACCAGGGGGGTGTACTTCGGCTGTAAATGAACCAGGTTATGGTCAGACATCCCTAGTGGGGGGAGGGGTGTGACTCTGTATGCATCCCTCACATTAGTATACAGCAAGTCCTGTTGTTCCTTGTTGGACAATCTACAGCCTGGTAAAAAGCAGGTAATTAGGATGGAAAAAAAAGTAATTAGGATGGAAGACATACTGCTAAATTAAACCAAAATGTGCAGTGGCTAATATGTTTGCTATATACTAGACTCCAATTATATTTATTTTATTCAGATTTATTTATTTCAGTGCTTGCCATTTCCATAACCAGTTTAGAAGTTGTATTGTATTTGTTTGTGTTCTTTTGTTCAGTGCTTCCTTCTTCCTTCACTTGATTTTTCTTTGTCATTTTGATTTTCTTTCCTCATGAAATGTTTTTCTTGGTCTTTCCCAAGTAAACCCTCTACTTTGTGATTTAATGAAGTGTAAATTAAAAGCTTCATTGACGTCCGTTTTAGATGTTGTTAGGTTATTTCTGTCTCTCTGTTCTTGATAGAAATTCTATTGAAGTAACAGATCTTGTGTTCTCATTCAATTTCTTGTATCTGAAGCTATTATTCATTTCCTCGTCCCCTAAGCTATTATTCATACTTTAACAGCCTAGAATGTTTCTATTTAATGACTTTACTAGCATGCAGTATTTTTTTTAAACCTCTAAATAGTATAATAATGTCTCTCTATGCCCTGTCACCCCTCCTGGGGTATAGGCCGTTGAGAATTGCTCTCCAAGCAACTCTGTCTTCAGCTATCCTCTCCTGCTGGGCCCATGTGTGCCCAAGCCTCCTCATGTCTGCATCAAGGTCTCTATGCCAGTTGTTCTTAGGTCTGCTTCTTCTTCTTCTGTTCCTTTGGGGGTTCCATAACAAGGCTTGTCTGGTGGTGTTTGATGTTACCTTTCGCAGGGTGTGGCCAATCCAATTCCAGCATCTTTGTCTGATTTCTTCTTCTATTGGTAGATATTTAATTTTTGACCAGAGATCTCTGTTACTGATCTTATTGGGCCAATGTATTTTCAGGATCTTTCTTAAGCAGTTGTTAACAAATGTCTGCATTTTACTGATCGTATTTTTGGTCATTCTCCATGTCTCCGAACTGTAGAGGAGTATTGATTTCACATTTGAGTTAAAGATCCTTAGTTTGGTCTGCTGTTGATACACTTTTGAGCTCCAGATGTTTTTGAGCTGCAAAAAGGCTATTCTTGCCTTGCCTATTCTTGCTTTGACATATGCATCTGTACCCCCTTGCTTATCAATGTTGCTCCCTAGATAGGTGAAGGCTTCTACTTCTTTGAGTCTGTTACCATCTATTTTAACCGGTTCATTGTTAGCTGTATTTAGCCTCATGAGCGTTGTTTTTCCTTTGTGTATGCTTAATCCTACTTGTAGAGAGGTTGTTGCCAATATATCAGTCTTATTCTGCATCTGGTAATGGTTGTGAAATAGTAAATCAAGGTCATCGGCAAAATCAAGGTCATCGAGTTGTGACCACAATGTCCATTGTATTCCATTTTTCCTCCCTTTGGTAGTTATCCTCATTATCCAGTCAAAGGCAAGTTAAAAGAAGAAAGATGAGAGGAGGCATCCCTGTCTGACCCCAGTCTTGATTTCAAATTGTTTGGTAAGTTGTCCTTCATGTACCACTCTGCAGTTTATTTCCTTATAACCGTTCCAAACTAGATTTACCAGCTTCGCGGGTATTCCGTAATGCCTCATAAGTTTCTAGATAGTTTCTCTATTCACACTGTCAAACGCTTTCTCATAATCAACAAAGTTAATATATAGTGCAGAGTGCCATTCCAGAGATTGCTCTATTATAATGCATAGAGTTGTGATCTGGTCCACACATGATCTATTCTTCCTAAAACCTGCTTGCTGATCTCTTCGCTGGGTGTCCACTGCATCTTTCATCCTGTCTTTGAGGCTTACCATACTTGCCTGACATCTGTCTTGTGATGACATATAGTTGTTTCATATATCCCTTATCTGCTGCATCCTGTGCTTTGGCTGCTAGACTTTCTATATATTTCCTCTTGTCCGCCTTTATACTCTACTTTGTTGTTTGCAGTTATATACTCCTCTTGTGCTCTTGTTTTTGATATTCTTATACGACTATGCATCACTGTAGCTTTCTTCTCTCTTCGTACTTTGATCTTCCAGATAGATTTGGTGGATATCCATTCTCTCTAGTTAAATTCTTTGTAGCCAAGAACCTCCTGACATGTTAATGTTATTGTATCTCTGATAGCCTGTCACTGCTCATCAATGCTAGCTTCATCGTCAACCAGCTCTTGTAGAGCTTCAAATTTGTTTGAAAGTTTCAGTCTTAATTCTTCTTGTATCCCAGTATCTCTCAGTAAACTCACATTATACTTTCATCTTTTTGCTACTCCCTCTGTCCAGTTCTTCTTTAGTTTCAGCTTTAATCTGGAGGTTAGTAGATTATGGTCAGATGCTACATCTGCTCCCCTTTCTACTCTCATATCTTGCAATGATTTTCTGAACTTTTTGCTGATACATAAGTGGTCTATTTGGTTTTCAGTGACATGATCTGGTGATATCCATGTTGCTTTGTGAATTCTTTTATGAGGGAATATGCTGCCTCCAATAACAAGTTCATTTAGTGCACAAAATTCCGCAAACATCTCTCCATTTTCATTCATTTCTCCAATTCCATGTGTACCCATCACTTCTTGGTATCCAGTGTTATCTTCTCCAATCTTTGCATTAAAGTCCCCCATCATTATCGCAACATCTTTCTTAGAGTAGTTATCTAAAATATTTTGGAGTCTATCTTAAAACTCTTCTTTGTTTTCCCTTTTACTGTCATTCGTTGGTGGGTAGTATTGAATAACATTCATTTTAATTATCTTTCTCTTCGTTCTAAAGCTTGCTGTTATATTGCCTTGATTCATGTGCCTCCCACCCTATCAGTGCCCTTTGTGCAGATCAATGCTACGCCTTCTGTGTGTGGGGCATCCTCTTCATGGCCTGCATACAGTAAGATCTCTCCACTCACTAGCCTTTTTTGTCCCGATTGTGTCCATCTGGCCTCGCTAATTCCTAAGAGTTCCAGTTGATATCTTTGCATTTCTGCCACTACTTGGGCTGTTTTCCCTGCTTGGGACATGATCTTCACATTCCAAGATCCAATATTGATGGTCTTAGTTGAAAGAAGGGCATTCGGTCTTGAGGTTTCCTTGTGGCTTTTGCCCCTTGACATCATGGGCCTTCTGATTGAAGGGCCCCTTTCATCCAAGACTAAGTATGTTTGTTGAGCTCTTGTCTCCATTTCTGTAGCACTTTGTGTTTTACGGAGAAGGGTTGCTTGCCCTTCGTCCAACCCTCCTCCTTTCTCATTCGGGCTTGGGACTGGCCATGGCAGAGTTGTATAATAAAGTGGTATAATAAAATATCTGAAATGAAAATCAAATCAGGGCGGCACGGTGGTGTAGTGGTTAGTGCTGTCGCCTCACAGCAAGAAGGTCCTGGGTTCGAGCCCCGGGGCTGGCGAGGGCCTTTCTGTGTGGAGTTTGCATGTTCTCCCCATGTCTGCGTGGGTTTCCTCTGGGTGCTCCGGTTTCCCCCACAGTCCAAAGACATGCAGGTTAGGTTAACTGGTGACTCTAAATTGACCGTAGGTGTGAATGTGAGTGTGAATGGTTGTCTGTGTCTATGTGTCAGCCCTGTGATGACCTGGCGACTTGTCCAGGGTGTACCCCGCCTTTCGCCCATAGTCAGCTGGGATAGGCTCCAGCTTGCCTGCGACCCTTTAGAAGGATAAAGCGGCTAGATATAATGAGATGAGATGAGAAGAGATGAAAAACAAATCAAACCAGAACAAACCAGGTGCCTTTCTGGTACCAACAACAGAGACACTGAAATAACATTTTTTCCTCATTCTGATGTTTGATGTGAGAATTAACTGAAGTTCTTGACCTGTGTCTGCATGTTTTTTTTGCATTGCACAGCCGCCACATGATTGGCTGTTTGAATACTTGTATGAATGCAGGTGCAGGTGTACAGATATTCCTAATGAAGCAGTAGGTAAGTGTTTATTAATGTTTAGGGTTCCTCCTGCCATTAAACAGGAGGTGGTGGGGTGGAACTGGTGGAGAATTTCCAATTAAGCAAGTAAGTGTGTGGTACAAAAAACAAATCAGTATTCTGGTTTTTTTTTTGCAGCTTAATTATAGTTTCTGTCACACACACACAAAAAAATCACCTTTAAATTTGCAGGCATATTGTGTAAATCAAATGGTGTTAACCCTCCAAAAATCCATTTTTATTCCAGCTTGTAATGCGACAAAACAGGACAAACACCAAGGGGGATTACAAACTTTGTTATAGATTTCTATTTTATGACTTCTACATTATCGAGTCAGTACAAAAACATTTTAGAGTCCAAACGTTAGTTTTCCAGCACAAAATTAAATGCTACAGAAAAAAAGGTTTGTATCTGAGCAGCATATTACATAAGAGATCACATTTCAGATTAAAAAAGAAAACATAATGAAGGCTGCTGGGTTTTGGTGCAAAATTAAGAAGCGAGTGTGACAGTCAAAGTGCCCAGAAGAACTGTGGCTGGTTCTGTAAGATGCTCAGTAAAACCTACAGCTCATTTCCTTATAAAACTGCACCTGTACCTGAGACTACTGTTTTTTTTTAAAGCAAAGGGTCGTCTCACACCAAATATTGACTTTATTTAATTTATTTTGGCTTACTTGTGTTTATAGTATTTTTTAATGTTGAAACATTTTGTTTCATTATTTTTTAAGTCAATTATCATCTACAGCACGGGTGTGAAACATACGGACCGGGGGCCGGATCCGGCCCGCTAGATGGTTTAATCCGGCCCCAGACTTGTAGAGAAAAAATTTCTAAGGATGTCAAAAAAAAAAAAGTAAATCTCTAGCCCATTCCTGTGACGACTTATGAATTTTTAAAGAAATAACCGAAATGCTTAATTCAGCCGCTAGGTGCAGCCAAAAAAAAGCAGCACTGACATAAGGGATCAGGAAACAAACAGCACATTTTAGCAACGTACCCAGATATGCTGTCTGATTCCATGAATGGCAGTCTTGCCTCACCACTATTAAGTTGCTATCAAAATTATCAAGAGTGATACCCCCATTACCAAAATGTCTTTGTCAAAAAGAAGAAAAGTTGACGTAGAGTGCAGAGTTTTCCAGGAAAAATGGACTGAGTATTATTTATTCACAGAGGTGATTACAAAACCTGTGTGCTTGGTATGTAATCAACAGGTTGCAGTGCTCAGAGAATTTAATATTCAGCACCTCTATGAGACTCATCATCAAGAAAAATTTCACAATTTGTATGGACAATTAAGAAAAGAGAAGATAAACGAATTGTTAGCTGGTCTGAAGAAACAGCAGTCTGCATTTACTCGCAGCCGTGAGGTAGAGCAGTGAAAGCTAGCTACCTTATTGCAAACGAGTTGGTGCAAGCATCCAAGCCATTTTCTGATGGTGAACTTGTGAAAAAATGCATGCTGAAGGCTGCAGAAGTCGTGTGCCCTGAAAAGCAATCTGCCTTTGCCAACATTAGTGTGGGGAGTTGCTTCAGGTTGTCAGATGTAAAAATGTATTCACTCAACTGTATAAAAATAAACCAGTTGTTTGAGAGTGAAATGCATTTTATTTCAAATCCATCGGCCTATCTGTGAATAAATGTGTAATAATCTAGATCCCTTGTGATCAGTGATTATGTAGGCTACAAATGTAGGCTGAAGCATAAAGCATAGCCTACTGAAAAAACAAAGCTAAAGATTTGCAGTTGACAAAGGTTATTTTGCAATTATTTTACTGGTCCGGCCCACTTGAGATCAGATGGGCTGTATGTGGCCCCTGAACCAAAATGAGTTTGACACCCCTGATCTACAGCATTTCTTTATACACTCCTAAGACTTTTGCACACTACTGTATGAAGAACATTGCCAACTTGGCATTGTGAATAACAGTTGAAATAATCATGGCTGCACATCAGCAAATCCACTCTAAAGCTCCACTTGTCTGGCCAGTAGATCTAGTTCTGCCTGTTTAAGGGCCAGCCACTCTTGATGGTGCTGCTCCCTTTGGTTATGCAGGTCTCATAGTAACTGGAGTGGCTTCTTCTCGATGTTGATCAGCTCCTGGCTGCACTGACACTCTCAGCCAGCTGGACTCTGGCTGCCTGCAGCCTGGGAAACTGTCAACCGTGAGGGTCCAGGGGATGCAGAGGCAGTGGGGCCAGGAGGCTGAGAGGAGGCACTGTGGTCTAGGGAGGTGATGGGATAGATACTGTACTTCCTTCATATGCCAAATACCACTGTAAGAATCTGAGCAGGTGGGTGGAGCACAGAAGCACGGCAGGCCAGAACTGAGTTTGTAAAACTCTTTATTTTAACACTTTTCAGCATTTGCAACTCTTCCCAGGCACTCAGGCACACACATCCGTCGTCTGGTTGGGGAGAGAGCTCTCTTCCACTGCTCTCTCTCTCTCTCTCTTTAAATAGGGCACGGTCACTAGGCAAGACACACACACAAACACAGATTAATAGACATCAGGTGCAGTGATTCTGCCACTTACCTTCTCTGACTCTGCCCTCCGGTCACAGAGTGATGCTTGACCACGACCCCACTGCCACAACCACTCAGCTGCATGCTGATTTATAAGAGGCATTAAGCTGTTGATTGGGTAACAATGAAATGAGCAGGCACAGAGAAAACATTTTACTTAATTATTTAGCTTATTTTTTGCTCATTCTTTTGTCTGAATGGTTGGTCACTTAATTTAAAAAACACACTTGGAATATGTGGAAAATTGGAAAATTTTATTGTCCAAAAATGTAAAATAGCTTCAATTATTAATTACCACATTATTTATGTAATGCTTAACAATGATACAATATATTAACATATTTTAAGCACTTTATATTTCATTGGTTTTTGTTGAAAAATAAATGCCATATGACCTCATCGACTGGATTTAACAACTACTAATGCCTTTTGCAAGGATGTGCACTGCAAAGAAGCTCTTAAGAAAATTCCTCTTAAGAGTCCTTCTTACGGGTGTGTTCAGGAAAACCACATACAGAGAGACAACGTTCATTGCTTAAGAGCGTCTTTAAACTTGATCTTTAGCCCTAAAGTGCAGTGTTATCAGGAAACCCTGGGGTGTTCATGACAACTGCAGTCCTAAAGCTGTCATGGCAATTGTAGTCCTAACCCATTGTATTAATCATTAATTGTAAAAGCTGTTTGTATTAATTGTCCAAAATCATCATCTAAGTGTATCTTCAACTTGTCCCTATAGAGCCATCTCCACAGGACTGAAACAGTGAGAACTCCAGGCAGAAGTAGGGCATAAGGATGGATCAGGCAGGCCAAGAGAGCAGGAGAGGTCAGCATAACTGGTATCTCAGGAGTGGCCTGTGTAGCTAGAGAGAAAGGCAGTGAGAGAAAGAAAGAGAGAGAGACAGATTGTGAGGTGTGCCTATTGTCACATAATTGTTAAGAACAATGTACATTGTACACTAGTGCAAGTAGGGACAAGACTGAGAGATATATACTATTTATATTATTTTACTCAAACTCAAAATGAAATATTCTAATATTTTGAGGGGTTTTTTTGCGCCATAGGCCATAATTATCAAAATTAAAATGGAAAAATGCTTGAAACATTTTAGTTTACATGTAATGAGTCTAGAATACTTTCTAAGAGATTCAAAGCAGATTTTCATGCAGGTTGCACTGGGAAATCAAAGAGAAACCTTTTTATATAACATAATCACTGTTGAACAGAATATGGGTTTTTATTTAATGTTGTGACTCATGCAAGTTTGGTATTTGAAATAAGTGCATACCTTTTACCTACCTTAGATTCATTACAGGACACAATACCTTCGAGAACTGGGAAATGAAAGAAAACAAAAGAAAAAAGGAATCTCAGCTTGGAATTACTGTAAATAAACATACAGGAATTGTGAAGATGTGAATGGGAGCAAATATTTAAGCCAATGACAGAAACAAGAAACTAATTATCAAACTAGAAGTGACAGGTGTCTTCCTTGTCATTACTCACAGTTTACATATGCAGCTGTATCACAGGTAGCTTTCTAAACCATGTATCATTTTCATTTCATATTCAGTTAAAAACCAAATATTGGAAATAGAAACAGTTTGTTATTTTATTATGAATAATAAAATAACAAGCAGTTTTTTTTTCCATTTTTGGATATTTTGTTTTTAATCAAAGATAAAAAGAAAAAATAATACACAAATTCTTTCTAACCTATTAGTTTGTTTGCCTAAAGTAGCCAAGAGCAAAAAGTAAAATCTTTCCATATGGTCTGATTTGGTTTCACACTGCAGACATTAGCACACACACACACACACACACACACACACACACACACACACCAAACAAAGAAACAAACAAACAAAAATCCTGGGGGACATTTGTGAAACAGCAGAGTTCACATTTGTGAAAAACATTATAAATGGGGGATGGGGGGTATCAAAAAATACATTATCAGTCTATGACCCTGGGCAGCGGGGGCGTGGCCAAGCAGCAGTCTGTGAATGGAGGGCAGGGTCGGGGAAGGTAAGTGGCTAGGTCATTACACCTGATGTTAATTTGTGTGTGTGTGTGTGTGTGTGTGTGTGTGTGTGTGTGTGTGTGTGTGTTGCAGGGATGGAGTATAAAGGGAGGGGGAGAGGAGAGAAGAGTCTCCCTCCCCAACCAGACGACTGATGGGTGTGTGCATGTCTGTGTAACTGGGAGTTTGTTAAAAAAGCTGAAAAGCTGCAAATAAAGAGTTTTGTGAAACTCAGTTCTGGCCTGCCGTACTTCTGTGCTCCACCCACCCGCTCATCATACTACAGTGGTGCCGAAACCCGGGACGCACAGAAGGGAACCGCCCCATGGAGTCCTCCCCGTTCAAGGAGCTCATCCTTGCCCTCGCTACCACCCAGCAGAACCAGCATCAAGAGCTGATCACCCTCTGGAAGGAGCAGCAGCAGCGCTTCAAAGCCTTGATGCTGGCCCAGTGCGAAGATCACCAGGCGTTCCGGCACCGGCTTACATCAGCAGGGCCGCCGGCCACTGCTGCCGCCACCCTCATGAAGATGGGACCGCAGGACGATCCGGAAGCATTCCTCGCTCTCTTTGAGCAAACAGCCGAGGCGTGGGGGTGGCCGCTGGAGCAGTGCGCAGTGCGCCTCCTCCCGCTCCTAACTGGCGAGGCGCAGCTCGCAGCGCAGCAGCTCCCTGCTTACAGCCGGCTGGTCTTTGCCAACCTGAGGAAAGCCATCCTGCAGCGGCTCGGCCGCTCCCCGGAGCAACACCGTCAGCGCTTCCGGACGCTGACACTGGAGGAGGTCGGCCGGCCGTTTGCATTTGGCCAGCAACTCCGGGACGCCTGCCGGCGGTGGCTGAGGGTGGAAGACCGCAACGCCAAGGAGATCATCGATCTGGTGGCACTGGAGCAGTTTATCTCTCAACTTCTGGAAGGAACGGCGGAATGGGTCCAGTGTCACCGCCCGGCGTCGCTGGAACGAGCCATCGAGCTGGCGGAGGACCATCTGGAGGCGGCGCTGACGGCAGGCAGATGAGGCGCCTCCCCTCGCTTCTCTTCTTCCTCTTTCTCTCCTGTCTCTTGTACCCCTCCCCACCCCATTCCCCTGCCACGAAGGCGGTGGCTGGCTCCTCCCCAGCCAGCCCATCGCACCCGTGGTGTCCTCCTATCTGCCTCTTCTGTGTCTGTGTTGTCTCCCCCTCAGGTGAGTAACACACATAACACCAGTGCAGAGGGAAAGCCTGGGCCTGTGTGCTGGCGCGGCGGGGAATCGGAGCGTCTCCCGAATCAGAGCCCCGCAAGGGAGGTGGGGGCTGTCATCCAGATCCCCAACGCACCAGAAACCGCCCCCGATCGGGCCGGAGCATATCGCGTACCGCTGAGTATTCAAGGGGATACATATCATGCTTTGGTGGATTCCGATTGCAATCAGACCTCAATTCACCAACGCCTGGTGCAAGGTGAGGCATTGGGGGGAGCACAAGCGATGAAAGTGTTGTGTGTGCACGGGGATGTTCACCATTACCCTCTAGTGTCTGTCCATATTCTATTCCGGGGCCAAATGCATAAAATGGAGGCGGCGGTTAATCCTTGTCTTTCCCACTCGTTGATCTTGGGTACTGATTGGCTGGGATTTAAAGAATTAATGGAATATTTAACATGCAGTGGGTCCTGCGCGAGTAGGTCATGGGAAGATCCTGGTGTGGCATTGGCTGGAGAAGCTGTCACAGAGCCGTCTGCATCAACACCGCGTTGGAGTGAAGAGCACTCCGCTCCTCCTCCCTCTCTTGGGGATTCCCTTGGGGATTTCCCGTTAGAGCAGTTGTGAGACGAGACTCTGCGGCATGCGTTTGACCAAGTGAGAGTAATCGATGGTCAAACTTTTCAGCCGAGCGTGGCGCCAACCTTCCCCTATTTTGCTATTATGAAAGATAGATTGTACCGAGTGACGCAGGACACTCAAACCAAGGAATGAGTAACCCAGTTGTTAATCCCAAAGAGCTGTAGGGAACTCATATTCCATGCGGCTCACTTTAATCCCATGGCTGGACAATTAGGGCAAGACAAAACACTAGCCAGAATAATGGCCCGGTTCTATTGGCCTGGGATTTGCGGGGATGTCCGTCGGTGGTGTGCGGTGTGCCGTGAATGCCAATTACTAAATCCTGTAGCCACTCCAAAAGAGCCGTTGCGCCCTCTTCCTCTAATTGAGACCCCGTTTGAGTGAATTGGGATGGATCTCGTCGGGCCATTAGATCGGTCAGCATGGGGATATCACTTTATTTTAGTTCTGGTGGACTATGCAACGCGATATCCGGAGGCAGTGCCTCTCCGCAATATCTCAGGACGCAGTATTGCGGAAGTGCTCTTCCGCGTTATCTCCCGGGTCAGGATTCCGAAAGAAATCCTGACAGACCAAGGCACCTCATTTATGTCATGCACACTGCATGCACTGTATGGGTTACTGGGGATTAAGTCCATCCGCACCAGTGTACATCACCCACAAACGGATGGATTAGTAGAGCGATTCAACCAGACACTCAAAAACATAATCCAGAAATTCGTTAGTGAAGATGCGCGTAATTGGGATAAGTGGCTCGAACCCCTGTTGTTTGCAGTACGAGAGGTCCCGCAAGCCTCCACAGGGTTTTCTCCCTTCGAATTATTATATGGGCGTAAGCCGCGTGGCATTCTGGATGTGATGCGGAAAAATTGGGAGGAAGGACCATCACCGAGTAAAAATGAAATCCAGTATGTTCTTGACCTGCGTGCAAAACTCCACACTCTCACGCAATTAACACAGGAGAATTTACGGCAGGCACAAGAACGTCAAAGCCGGCTGTACGACAGGGGCTCGCGCCTTAGAGAATTCACGCCGCGAGAAAAAGTACTCGTATTATTGCCCACGTCGAGTTCTAAATTAGTCGCCAAGTGGCAAGGGCCCTTTGAGGTCACACGGCGAGTCGAGGACGTCGACTATTAGGTAAAGCGAACGGATAGGGGCAGGGCACTGCAAGTATACCACCTCAACCTTTTAAAACGCTGGAATGAGGGGGTCCCCACGGCGTTGGCTTCGGTCGTCCCAGAGAAGGTGGAGCTGGGACCGGAGGTAAAAAAGATAACATCGCGGACCACTCCGGTCCCTTGTGGAGACCACCTCTCACCGACCCAACTCACGGAGGTAGCCAGGTTGCAGAAGGAATTTTCCGACAAGTTCTCACCCCTTCCGGGTCATACCCACCTCATTGAACACCACATTGAAATGCCCCCGGGGGTGGTAGTGCGTAGCCGCCCTTACCACTTGCCCGAACACAAGAAAAAGGTGGTTCGGGATGAACTCAAGGCCATGCTCGAAATGGGCATAATCGAGGAGTACCACAGTGACTGGAGCAGCCCAGTGGTTCTGGTTCCCAAGACTGATGGGTCGGTCCGGTTCTGTGTGGACTATAGAAAGGTCAACGCGGTGTCTAAATTTGACGCATACCCAATGCCTCGCATTGATGAGTTGCTTGATCGGTTAGGCGCTGCTCGCTTTTATTCGACACTGGATCTAACCAAGGGATATTGGCAGATCCCCTTGACTCCTCTATCCCGAGAGAAAATGGCCTTTTCCACACCGTTTGGTTTACACCAATTTGTTACGCTCCCCTTTGGATTATTTGGGGCACCCGCTGCGTTCCAGTGGCTTATGGACAGGGTCTTCCACCCTCATGCTGCCTACGCGGCCGCCTATCTAGACGACATAATAATCTATAGTCATGATTGGCCGCGGCACTTGGAACACCTGAGGGCTGTTCTAAAGTCGCTGAGGCGAGCGGGCCTCACAGCGAACCCGAAAAAGTGTGCGATTGGGCGGGTGGAAGTACGGTATCTGGGGTTCCACTTGGGTCATGGGCAGGTGCGTCCCCAAATTAACAAGACTGCAGCGATTGCGGCCTGCCCGAGGCCCAAGACCAAAAAGGAGGTGTGGCAGTTCTTGGGGCTGGCTGGCTATTATCGTAGGTTTATACCTAACTATTCGGACGTCACCAGCCCGCTAACTGACCTCACTAAAAAGGGGGCTCCAGATCCGGTCCAGTGGACGGAGCAGTGCCAACAGGCCTTCTCAGAGGTAAAAGCTGCACTGTGTGGGGGGCCACATTTACACTCCGCTGACTTCTCTCTCCCCTTTATTTTATAGACTGATGCATCAGACAGGGGGCTGGGGGCCGTTTTGTCCCAGGAGGTGGAGGGTGAGGAGCGCCTGGTGCTGTACATCAGCCGGAAGCTGTCGATGCGCGAGAGCAAGTACAGCACAATTGAAAAGGAGTGTCTCGCCATCAAGTGGGTGGTCCTCGCCCTCCGATACTACCTGCTGGGGCACCCTTTCACTCTCTGTTTGGACCACGCGCCCCTCCAGTGGCTCCACCGCATGAAGGATGCCAATGCGCAGATCACCCGTTGGTATCTCACGCTCCAGCCATTTCAGTTTGAGGTGATCCACAGGCCGGAGGCGCAGATGGTGGTGGTGGACTTCCTGTCCCGTCAGGGGGCGAGTCAGCTTCAGGCCGGATGGCTCCCTGGTCTGAGTCGGGCAGTGGGGGTATGTGGCAGCGGGGGCGTGCCAAGCAGCAGTCTGTGAATGGAGGGCGGGGTCGGGGAAGGTAAGTGGCTAGGTCATTACACCTGATGTTAATTTGTTTGTGTGTGTGTGTGTGTGTGTGTGTGTGTGTGTGTGTGTTGCAGGGATGGAGTATAAAGGGAGGGGGAGAGGAGAGAAGAGTCTTGCTCCCCAACCAGACGACTGATGGGTGTGTGCGTGTCTTTTTTTGTTAAAAAAGCTGAAAAGCTGCAAATAAAGAGTTTCGTGTAACTCAGTTCTGGCCTGCCGTACTTCTGTGCTCCACCCACCCGCTCAACATACTACAAACCCCCATTCCAAAAAAGTTGAGACACTGTGCAAAACATCAATCAAAACAGAATGTGAAGATTTGAAAATCATGGAAACCCTATATTTCATTGAAAATAGTAGACAACAGCAGACAACAGCACCATGGCACAGAAGACCCCACCACCTCCCGGCGGCCAGGTGTTGATGCTGTCCCCAGACAGCGTGAGGAGAGCTCTCAGGACGACAAATGCATGAAAAGCCCCCGGGTCCTGATAACATTCCTGGTCGTGTCCTGAGAGACTGTGCTGAGGAGCTCACAGATGTCTTTACAGACATCTTCAACATCTCGCTGAGCCAGGCTGTTGTCCCCACGTGCCTCAAAACCACCACCATCATCCCGGTCCCGAAGAAGCCGTCTCCCTCCTGTTTCAATGACTACCGCCCTGTCGCACTCACTCCCATCCTCATGAAGTGCTTCGAGCGGCTAGTCATGAGGCATATCAAGTCTGCCCTTCCCCCCACCCTGGATCCTTTCCAGTTTGCATATCAGTCCAACCGTTCGACCGATGATGCCATCTCCATTGCCTCCACTCAGCCCTCACCCACCTGGAGACAAAAGACTCGTATGTCAGAATGCTGTTCATAGACTTTAGCTCAGCATTCAACACAATCATTCCTCAGCAGCTCATTCACAAACTGGACCAGCTGGGACTCAACACCTCCCTGTGCAACTGGCTGCTGGACTTCCTGACAGGGAGACCACAGACTGTACGGGTTGGAAGCAACTCCTCCAGCACCATCACACTGAACACAGGGGCCCCCCAAGGATGTGTGCTAAGCCCCCTCCTCTTCACTCTGCTGACCCACGACTGGACACCAACATCCAGCTCAAATCTCTTCATTAAGTTTGCAGATGATACGACTGTGGTGGGTCTCATCAACAATGGCGATGAGACAATCTACAGGAGTGAGGTGAGTCACTTGGCCATGTGGTGCAAGGACAACAATCTCCATCTGAACGTGGAGAAGACGAAGGAGATTGTTGTGGACTTCAGGAGAGAGCACACCCAGCATGCTCCACTATCTATCGACGGTGCTGCAGTGGAGAGGGTGAGCGGCACCAAGTTTCTGGGTGTGCACATCTCTGAAGACCTGTCCTGGAGCAACAACACCGCATCACTGGCCAAAAAAGCCCAACAGCGTCTGTACTTCCTCCACAAACTGAGGAGAGCAAGAGGCCCGGCACCCATCATGCACACTTTCTACAGAGGCACCATCGAGAACATTCTGACCAGCTGCATCACCGTGTGGTATGGCGCCTGCACCGTGTCCTGCTACAAGTCTCTGCAGCGCATCGTGAGAGCAGCTGAGAGGATCAATGGTGTCTCTCTCCCTTCTCTAATGGATATTTATAACTCCCGCCTCACCCGCAAAGCCATCAGGATTGCAGGTGACCCCACCCACCCATCTCACAGCCTCTTCAGCCTGCTGCCATCGGGGACAAGACTGCGGATTCTCCGGGCCAAAACCAGCAGGCTCAAGAACAGTTTCTTTCACCAGGCAGTCAGGAGGCTCAACTCCCTCCCTGTTCTGCCCCTCCTCCCCCCTCTGCCCCCTGCCACAGATTCTGTTCGCACACACACCCTTCAGCATCTGACATGTCATCCTCACAGTTCCCCCCCCAACACACACACACACACACACACACACACACACATACATACATACATACATACATACATACCTCTCATCGTTCATTAACACACTGAACTCAGGGACTGGACATCTCACTTTACCTCGCTCATTTGCACTATTCCGCACTACCTCATCTTAACAGCTGCTAGTTTGTTTATACTGCTTATTTCATGTTTCATGTTTACCTGCTATACCTCAAGTGCCCTTGACTGTTTGGTTATTTGAACAAATTTATGGGTGTGTGTGTGTGTGTGTGTGTGTGTGTGTGTGTGTGTGTGTGTGTGTGTCTATATATTTATATATGAGTGTTTAGTCTACGTCTAGTTCATATCTAGAGTGTTTATACTGTTTATATTGTGTGTTTGAGTGTTTAGTCTGTGTGTAGTTATTATCTAGTATTTACACTGTTTATATTGTCTGAGTGTTTAGTCTATGTCTTGTTCTTATCTAGTGTTTATACTGTTTATTTATACTGTTTATATTGTTTGAGTGTTTAGTCTACGTCTAGTTCCTATCTAGAGTGTTTATACTGTTTATATTGTTTGTTTTTTTCAATTGTTCTATTTTTATTTATTGCATTGCCTGTTTGCACCGTGGGTCAGAGAGGACTGATATTTCATCTGTGCTGTATATCGAGCATGTATAGCATATTTGACAATAAAGTTGACTTGACTTGACTTGAAAGACAACATATCCAATGTTGAAACTGAGAAATTTTATTCTTTTTTTTTTAATATATGCTCATTTTGAATTTGATGTCAACAACACATTTCAGAAAATTTGGGACAGGTTCAACAAAAGACTGAAAAAGTTGTGCAATGCTAAAACAAACCCCTAATTTGGTGAATTGGCAACAGGTCAGTAACCTGATGGGGTATAAAATGAGCATTCCAGAGAGGCGGAGTCTCTCAGAAGTAAAGATGGGGAGGGGTTCACTGCTCTGTGAAAGACTGTGTGAGCAAACAGTGCAACAATTTAAGAATAATGTTCCTCAATATAAACTTGCAAAGAATTTGGGGATAACACCATCTATGGTACATAATATCATTAGAAGATTCAGAGAATCTGGAGAAATCTCTGTATGCAAGAGACAAGGCTGAAAACTGACATTGGATGCCTGTGATTTTCAGGCCCTTAAGCAACACTGCATTAAAAGCACACACATGTCTGTAGTGGAAATCATTGTATGGGCTCAGGAACACTTCAGAAAACCATCGTCTGTGAAAACAGTTCATTACTGCATCCACAAATGCAAGTTAAAACCAGATATAAACAATATTGGGAAACACCGCCACCTTTTCTGGGCCCAAGCTTTTTTACAATGGACTGAGGCGAAGTGGAAAATTGTCCCGAGGCCTGACAAATCAAAAGTAGAAATTCTTTTTAGAAATCGTGAACACCACGTCCTCCAGGCTAAAGAGGAGAGGGACCATCCAGCTTGTTATCAGTGCACAGTTCAAAAGCCAGCATCTGTGATGGTATGAGGGTGCATTAGTGCACATGACATGGGTAGCTTGTACATCTGGGAAGGCTTCATTAATCCTGAATGATATATGCACATTTCAGAGCAACATGCTGCCATCCACACAAAATCTTTTTCAGGGAAGGCCTTCCTTCTTTCAGCAAGACAATGCTAAACAGCTTTCTGCACGTATTCTGTATTTAAAGAGCCCAGGTGCTAAACTGGCCTGCCTGCAGACCAGACCCATCTCCCATTTAAAATATTTGCCGCATTATGAAGCACAAAAGACGACAAAGGAGACCCCAAACTGCTGAGCAACTGAAACTGTACATGTATATCAAGCAAGAATGGGACAACATTTCTCTTTCAAAACTACAGCAGTTGGTCTCCTCAGTTCCCAAACGTTTACAGAGTGTTGTTAAAAGTAGAGGTGATGCAACACAGTGGTAAACATGCCCCTGTCCCAACTTTTCTGAAACATGTTGCTGATATCAAATTCAAAATGAGCATATATTTTTTCAAAAAACAATAAAATTTCTCAGTCTCAACATTTGATATGTTGTCTTTGTACTATTTTCAATGAAATATAGGGTTTCAATGATTTGCAAATTATCACATTTCTGTTTTTATTTTCAGTTTCACAGTATCCCAACTTTTTTTTTTGGAATTGGGGTTGTACTATCATTCTAAAACCCTTGTTTTAATTAAAGTACTTCAGGAAGAACTAGCCGTTGAGGTCTTTAGCTGTCGTTTGAAGACAGCCAATGACTCAACTATTCGAACATCTAGTTGTAGTTTATTCCACCATCTAGGCACCAGAACAGAGAAGAGCCTCAATGCAATGTGCTCCTTTTACTTTGAGAGATGGTGGCTTCAGATCAGCTTTGCACCAACATAAACATAATATCAGAAAGGTTTCACTAGCTCACTCTCAAAATGGAGAAGCCAGAGAAGAGTGAAGGGAAGGTGAAAGGAGGAGGAGTGATAAGAGCATCAAGCCAAGCCAGAGAGTATGTCACCTCTGGCCTTGATGCGATCTGATAGCGTACATTGTTCTGAGACCATACCACAATGCTAACAATTAAAAAAATTCCGTTCAGCATATTCCATATTGAGAGTCATAGATGAGCACAAAACTTTAGCCAATGGTCATGAATTCAGAAGAAAAGCAAGTAAAAGCAGACATTTCCTATTGTCCAATTTCATATTGGGGAGATTGTTTGACAGGAAGTTAAATGTGAAGATACTAATTTGTAATTTATTAATATCATGGATATTTAATATTTTTAATTTTTGAAACAAGGGAGCCGAGTGTGATCGAAAGTCAGAAGCAGTTGCTATTCTTACGAATTTCTTTTGGAGGGTTATAAGAGGGTGTAGAGTTGTACGATAGGCGCATCCCCAAACAATGTTACAGTAAGTCAAGTATGGGTAAATGAGGCTGTTGTATATAGTTATAAGAGTCTTTTGAGGGAGAACAGATTTGATTTTCCCAATTACACGAATTGTTTTAGCAACTCTTTTACTTATGACAGAGACATCTCATCTCATCTCATTATCTCTAACCGCTTTATCCTTTTCTACAGGGTCGCAGGCAATCTGGAGCCTATCCCAGCTGACTACGGGCGAAAGGCGAGGTACACCCTGGACAAGTCGCCAGGTCATCACAGGGCTGACACATAGACACAGACAACCATTCACACCTACGGTCAATTTAGAGTCACCAGTTAACCTAACCTGCATGTCTTTGGACTGTGGGGGAAACCGGAGCACCCGGAGGAAACCCACGCGGACACGGGGAGAACATGCAAACTCCACACAGAAAGGCCCTCACCAGCCACTGGGCTCGAACCCGGACCATCTTGCTGTGAGGAGACAGCGCTAACCACTACACCACCATGCCGCCCATGACAGAGACATGGGCTTTCCAATTTAATTTGTCATCTATTACTACCCAAAAAAATTTAGTCTGTCTCTCTTGCGTAATAGAAACAATCTTTAAGAATATTTTGGCCTTATTAATATCATAACTTTTATTTCTACTACAGAAAATAAGGAAATTTGTCTTTTTGGTATTTATTGATAATTTATTAGCTACTTTACTCAATTTTTGATGAGCCAGTTGTATCAGAGTATCAAAGTTTTTGTGAGAAAGGAATATGTTGGTGTCATTGGCAAACAGTATAAAATACAGTATTCAGGAGGCTTCTGCTAGATCATTGATGTAGATCAAGAATAGTAGAGGACCCCAAATTGACCCCTGTGGTACTCCACATTGAATTTCTTTGTAGGTAGATTTGATTCCATTCAGAGTCACATATTGTTTTCTATTATTCAGGTAATTTCGAAACCAATTTAATGCAATGCCAGTAACACTGTAAGCAGCTAATTTCCGGAGGAGTATGGTATGGTTTACTGTATCAAAAGCTTTTGATAAATCTAAAAATATTCCTATTGTATATTCGTTTTTGTCAATGGCTGTAGATATTCTGTCTACTAGTTGTATTAGGGCAAGAGAAGTGGATACACCCTTGCAGAAACCGTATTGGTGTTTGTATAGGATATTATTAGTGTTGAAATATTTAATCAGTCGATTATAGACAAGCTTTTCATACAGTTTTGACATACTGGGCAAGACCGAGATTGCTCGGTGGTTGTTAAATGATGTTGGGTCTCCACCTTTGAAGATAGGGATTACTTTAGCAGTTTTTGTCACAATGGGAACCTCTCCCATTGTAAAAACAATGTAAGAATATGGGTGAGAGGAATGAGGATGTGGGGAAGGGCCATCTTTAGGGCTTTAGATTTAATTTCATCATATCCAGCGGCAGAGTCTTTTAAATTTAAAACTATGTCCTCAACTTCTGTGTTCGAAGGTGGTTCAGAAAGTGACAGGGAACAATTTCTAGGGGCCCTAACGTAGCTTATGGGATCTTTTTGCATTCTTGAAATTTTATTTGCTAGATTTGTACCAATATCACCAAAGAATTTGTTAAATTCATTACACATTTCAACATTGTCATTGATGATTTCATCTGCGATTTTTATCTCTTGTGGGCCTGCGTTTGTCATTTTTTTATGATTTAGTACGTCATTAATAACTCCCCATGTTTGCTTTATATCAAGCCTTGCTTCCATAAACCTCTTGTGAAAACATTCCTTCTTTGCAGTTCTCAACATGTGATTGAGTTTGTTTCAATAGTTTTTATATTGGTGTTGGTTCAAAGGCGTTGGAATTTTTAGGTATCTTTTATATAGTTGTTGTTTCCTGTTTATTGATTTGAGCAGTCCTTTGCTTAGCCATGTTTTTTTGTAACTTTGGTTGGGGCTTTTAGCCGTCTTCAGAGGAAAGCTTTTATATGGTTCCTACAATATTATGGAATAAATTAAATGCTGTCTCAGTGTCAGGTTCCTCTAATACTCCGGTCCATGATACATCAGACAGCAGTTCTTTAAATTTCTCTGTGTTTCTGTTATTAACTTGTCCATATGTGTATCTATCCGCTGTCATCTTAGGTTCTTCAATCCCGGTTATTATAAATATAGGAAAATGGTCGGAAATATCTGTAACCAGAACACCTACTTTATAGTCACTATTTAAGGAATTTGTATAGATGTTATCTATTAGTGTTGCAGATTTGTTGGTTACCCTTGTTGGTCTACATACCATACTAGTGGAACAAACGAAGAAGAAAATAGGTTATTTATATGATCTGCAGTGAGGGAATTAGAACTTTTTATGAGATCTATATTGAAGTCTCCAAATATGTAGCAAGGCTTGTTTTTTCCATTGACCTTACTCGTGCTTTGTGTCAGTTGTTCATCAAAATCATGAATGCTTGTGTTAGGCAGTCTGTAGATACATCCTATAACTACGTTTTTATCTTTTTTGGATGTACTCATCAGTTCAATAAAGATACTCTGAGTGCCCGTTTCGTCATTTTGGAAGTCAAGATCGTTTCTCTCCACATATTTCAACCCAGTCTTTATATACAATGTAACTCCCCCTCCCATCCTATCTAGCCTAACACGGTGAATACTGTTGTAACCCGGTATATCAAAATTTTGGACGGTATCTCCCGTTAACCATGTTACCTACCTACTCTAAATTGCCCAGAGGTATGATTGTATGTGAATGGTTGAGAGGAGAAACCTCCATAATAATCTAGTAGAAGGCAACAGGAAGCCACGCTTGTAATTCTTCCCTAGAAACTTTGATGGCTGATGCCGTCGGAGCGGCCACGTCACTGCAGTGATATGCCAGAGAGAGAGAGAGCTGCTTGCTGTGTTACATGACAGACATTTCCTTTTGCATTGAAGCAGCCTTCATTATGGGTAACAGTAAGGATAAGTAAGAGGAGGGATGTTTCCTTGAAGCAGTCGTTTAATCTGTCAATTCTGACCTAGTTAACCTCATTTGTCAACAAAGAGCACAGCATGCATTCCATAACAGTGACAGCAGTTATGGACAAAATGTCACTTAGTCAATATAAATTTATTGTTGATAGAAGTGTTGTTGTGGCAGTGGGGGCGTGGTCAAGCATCGGTCTGTGACAGGAGGGTGGAGCCGGGGAAGGTGAGTGGCAGATTCGCTACACCTGACGGTAATTAACCTGTGTTTTGTGTGTGTTTTCCCAGTAAACCGCTCCCTGTTTTAAGAGGCTGAGAGAGAGCAGAGGGAGCGCGACCCGGGAGTGGAGGCTGAGAGTGTGTCTGTGTGCTGCGAGTTCTTTTAGACTGAAAAGTTTATTAATAAAATACGCAGTTACTACCTCCAAACGTTGTCCTGCCGTCCTCTGTGCTCCACCCACGCATTGTCCGCGCTACAGTGGTGCCGAAACCCGGGAAAAGGTGGAGCACCAGTGCTACAGCTCCATGGAATCCTCCCCGTTCGCGGACTTGGTCCACGCCCTCGCCACGGCTCAGCAGAGCCAGCACCAGGCACTCGTCACGCTCCGAACGGAGCAGGAGCGCCGCTTCGAAGCCCTGGTGCTGGCTCAACAGGAAGATCGAGAGGCGTTCCGGCGGCTCCTCGCGTCGGCGGGGTCCACCAGCGCCCCGGCCGCGGGCCCGTCTCCCCTCACTGTGACCAAGATGGGCCCGCAGGACGACCCCGAGGCTTTCATCACCTTGTTCGAGCAGGTCGCCGAAGCCTCGGGGTGGCCGATGGAGCAGCGCGCGGCGCGCCTCCTCCCCCTCCTGACTGGAGAGGCGCAGCTGGCCGCATTACAGCTCCCCGCCGACCGCCGGCTGGCCTACGCTGACCTTCGCCGGGCCGTCCTCCAGCGCGTGGGGCGCACGCCGGAGCAGCAGCGCCAGCGCTTCCGCGCGCTGCGGATGGAGGAAGCCGGCAGCCCGTTCGCGTTTGGCCAGCAGCTCCGGGACGCCTGCTGGCGGTGGCTGAGGGCCGAAGATCGCGACGCCGAGGGAATCATCGACCAGGTGGCGCTGGAACAGTTCGTTGCCCGCTTACCAGCCGGAACCGCGGAGTGGGTCCAGTGCCACCGCCCGGCGTCGCTGGATCAGGCCGTAGGACTGGCGGAGGATCATCTGGCGGCTGTACCGGCGGCAGGACAACGGATGACATCGTCTTCTGTCTCCTCTTCTCTCTCTCTGTCTTCCCCCCCTCTCTCTCTGTCTTCCCCCCCTCCTCCCGTGTCCCGTCCTCGCCCCATTCCCCCACCACGGAGGCGGGGGCCGGCCCCACCCCAGCCGGCCCGCCGCACCCGTGGTGCCCTCCCGTTTCTCCCTTCTGTGTCTGTCTCTCCCCCCCCTCAGGTGAGTGAGCCCCAGAACACAGTTGCAGAGGGGAGGCCCGGGCCGGTTTGCTGGCGCTGCGGGGAACCGGGCCACCTGCAGCAACAATGTGCAGCGATGGAGGTGGGGGCGGTGGTGCGGATCCCCGACGCGCCAGAGGCTGCCCTCGATCGGGCCGGAGCGTATCGCATACCGGTAAGTGTACAAGGGGCTACATATCAGGCGTTGGTGGATTCAGGCTGCAATCAGACCTCGATCCGCCAAAGCCTGGTGCAAGACGAGGCATTGGGGGGAGCACAAGGGGTGAAGGTGTTGTGTGTACACGGGGATATTCACAGCTACCCGTTGGTGTCAGTCCACATATATTTTAGAGGGGAAAAATCTATAGTGAAGGCGGCGGTTAATCCTCGCCTTACCCACTCTTTGATCTTGGGGACCGATTGGCCGGGATTTCGGGGTTTAATGGCACGCCTAGTAAAGAGTGGGTCCTGCCGGTTGACGGGGGAGGGTCCCGGTGTCGCTTTGGCTGGAGCGGCGGTCGCAGAGCCGTCTACGTCACCTCCGCGACAGGGGGAGGAGCCGCCGGCCCCTCCTCTTTCTATTGGGGAATCCCTCGTGGATTTCCCACTGGAACAATCGCGAGACGAGACTCTGCGACACGCGTTTGACCAAGTGAGAGTAATCGATGGTCAAACGCTCCAGCCGAACGCCACCCCGTCCTTCCCCTATTTTTCCATTTTGAAGGATAGATTATATCGAGTGACGCAGGACACTCAGACGAAAGAGCGAGTCACCCAGTTATTAATTCCAAAGAGCCGCCGGGAATTGGTATTCCAGGCGGCCCACTTTAATCCCATGGCTGGACACCTCGGGCAGGATAAGACACTCGCCCGGATAATGGCCCGATTCTATTGGCCGGGGATTCGCGGCGACGTCCGTAAGTGGTGTACGGCGTGCCGCGAATGCCAGTTAGTAAATCCAGCGGCCATTCCAAAAGCGCCCTTGCGCCCCCTACCATTAATCGAGACCCCGTTCGAAAGAATTGGGATGGATCTCGTTGGGCCATTAGATCGGTCAACACGAGGGTACCGCTTTATATTAGTCCTGGTGGACTATGCAACGCGATACCCGGAAGCGGTGCCTCTTCGCAATATCTCAGCACGCAGTATTGCAGAGGCCCTCTTCCACGTCATCTCCCGGGTTGGAATCCCGAAAGAGATTCTGACTGACCAAGGCACCTCGTTTATGTCACGAACACTGAGCGAACTGTATGGGCTACTAGGTATTAAGCCGATCCGCACCAGCGTTTATCACCCACAGACGGACGGTTTAGTTGAACGGTTCAATCGCACCCTCAAGAATATTATTAAAAAATTCGTAAGTGAGGACGCACGAAACTGGGATAAGTGGCTCGAACCCTTGTTGTTTGCAGTGCGAGAGGTCCCCCAAGCCTCCACGGGGTTTTCCCCGTTTGAATTATTATACGGGCGTAAGCCGCGCGGCATCTTAGATGTTCTGCGGGAAAATTGGGAGGAGGGACCTTCACAGAGCAAAAACGAAATTCAGTATGTTATGGATCTGCGCGCAAAACTCCACACGCTCACCCACCTAACTCAGGAGAATTTGCGGCAGGCCCAGGAACGGCAAGTCCGCCTGTACAACAAGGGCACGCGCCTTAGAGAGTTCACTCCGGGAGAGAAGGTACTCGTCCTGTTGCCCACATCGAGCTCCAAATTAATCGCCAAGTGGCAAGGACCCTTTGAGGTCACACGGCGAGTCGGGGACGTCGACTACGAGGTTAGGCGAACGGACAGGGAGGGGGCGCTACAGATCTACCACCTCAATCTGCTGAAACTCTGGAATGAGGAGGTCCCCGTGGCGTTGGTGTCGGTAGTTCCTGAGAAGGCGGAGCTGGGGCCGGAGGTCCCCAAAGGGTCATTGGCATCACGTACCTCTCCGGTCCCCTGTGGAGACCACCTCTCCCCGACCCAACTCCCACAGACACACTCTCAGCCTCCACTCCCGGGGAGTCCCACAGTGACTGGAGCAGCCCAGTGGTCTTGGTTCCCAAGGCCGACGGGTCGGTCCGGTTCTGTGTGGACTATAGAAAAGTCAACGCGGTGTCTAAATTCGACGCATACCCAATGCCTCGTATTGATGAGCTGCTCGATCGACTAGGCACGGCTCGCTTTTACTCGACACTGGATTTGACGAAGGGATATTGGCAGATCCCCTTGACTCCATTATCCCGAGAGAAAACGGCCTTTTCCACACCGTTCGGCTTACACCAGTTCGTCACACTTCCGTTTGGGCTGTTTGGGGCGCCCGCTACGTTTCAGTGGCTGATGGACCGAGTCCTCCGGCCGCACGCCACCTATGCGGCCGCGTACCTAGACGACATCATCATTTATAGCAATGACTGGCAGCGGCACCTGCAACACCTGAGGGCCGTCCTTAGGTCGCTGAGGCGGGCGGGACTCACTGCCAACCCGAAGAAGTGTGCGATTGGGCGGGTGGAAGTACGGTATCTGGGCTTCCACTTGGGCAACGGGCAGGTGCGTCCCCAAATTAATAAGACTGCAGCGATTGCAGCCTGCCCGAGGCCCAAGACCAAAAAGGGGGTGAGACAGTTCCTGGGGCTGGCTGGCTACTATCGTAGGTTTATACCTAATTATTCGGACGTCACCAGCCCGCTGACTGACCTCACTAAAAAGGGGGCACCAGATCCGGTCCAGTGGACGGAGCAGTGCCAGCGGGCTTTCTCTGAGGTAAAGGCTGCACTGTGTGGGGGGCCACTCTTACACTCCCCTGACTTCTCTCTCCCTTTTTTGTTGCAGACGGATGCGTCGGACAGAGGGCTGGGGGCCGTTTTGTCCCAGCAGGTGGAGGGGGAGGACCGCCCAGTCCTATACATCAGCCGCAAGCTGTCAGTGCGTGAGGGGCGCTACAGCACCATTGAGAAGGAGTGCCTGGCGATCAAGTGGGCGGTCCTCGCCCTCCGTTACTACCTGCTGGGGCGCTCTTTCACCCTCTGTTCGGACCACGCGCCCCTCCAGTGGCTCCACCGCATGAAGGATGCCAACGCGCGGATCACCCGTTGGTATCTGGCACTCCAACCCTTCAACTTCAAGGTGGTCCACAGGCCGGGGGCGCAGATGGTCGTGGCGGACTTCCTCTCCCGTCAAGGGGGGGGGGAGTCGGCTGCGGGCCGGATGGGCGCCCGGCCTGAGTCGGGCGGTGGGGGTATGTGGCAGTGGGGGCGTGGTCAAGCATCGGTCTGTGACAGGAGGGTGGAGCCGGGGAAGGTGAGTGGCAGATTCGCTACACCTGACGGTAATTCACCTGTGTTTTGTGTGTGTTTTCCCAGTAAACCGCTCCCTGTTTTAAGAGGCTGAGAGAGAGCAGAGGGAGCGCGACCCGGGAGTGGAGGCTGAGAGTGTGTCTGTGTGCTGCGAGTTCTTTTAGACTGAAAAGTTTATTAATAAAATACGCAGTTACTACCTCCAAACGTTGTCCTGCCGTCCTCTGTGCTCCACCCACGCATTGTCCGCGCTACAGTTGTATAAAAGCAATATTACACTGGAAGTTGTGCTGTTGGCAGAAATGTAAATGCACCTACTAATAACAGGCCAATTAACAAATTAACAAATTGCTTATACACTTGCTTGGTACGGAGATACACCTTTAGTCTTTGTTTGAAGAAAGCCCTTGACTCAATTGTTCAGGGAGCCAGGAGTAGTTAATTCCAGAAAAGAGACTCAATGCATGTCCTGCTTTTAATTTGAGAGTTGGTGGGTCTATTTGAGCCATGCTGGAGGATCAGAGAGAGCATAGTGCAGAGCAGGGTGCCTTAAGGTAAGTGGCAGCTGGTCCATTTTTTTTGCTTTGCCGGCAAGCATCAATGTTTTAAATCTGATGCGGGCAAATACAGGAAGTTACTAGAGGGAATGTTATAATGGAGTGGGGTGGGGGAAATTGTGGAGGTTGAAAACAGGTCATAGAGCTGCATTCTGTTATCAGTTATAGGGGTTTCATGGCACGCACTGGTAGACTTGCCAGGAGAGAGAGAGTTCAGTTTGCTTTATAACTAGCGTGGGTCCAGCAACCAAAAAGTAAAGGCAGACTTGCACAAAAAAACAGAATGATTAGAATTGGTTGACTTTCTATTCATAACCTCATTTTTGTCTCTAAAGTCAGACCAAAGAGAGATATGAGTTTCTGTCCTATGAGGTCCCACTGTGAAGGTTAACCTGATAGAGAGATGGGACATTTCCTCCCTTTTGAGGACCATCCACAAGACGGTCAGACCAAAGAGAGAATGAACAATGACTCACTGATCCTTTGATGCCTTACCAATGTAATTCTCTGGTATTATGTTTTTCCAGTTACTGTAAAAACAGTAGTGAAAAGTAATCCGGTTTGTAAAGATGTGGGTGTGTTCATTCAAGCAGAATAATTTTCTTTTTTTGGAATCTGCATCACATGTACACTCCTCCCACCAACACACACATTTTTCCTGCTGGTTCAGGGAATCAAACCAGTGACTTTTTGATCCCAAAGCTGCTTTTGTAACCTTTAGGCCATAACTTTCCCAGAAAAAGTTCCAAGAAATTCCACCTGGTTGAAATAAAAACCTCTACCCACAGCAGTCCTTTCTGGATAAGTTTGGACACCTCTGCTGAAAAAGCAAAGTAATGAAAAGGCATCTCTATTTATAGATGCAAGGTACCTATAACTACAAATTAGCATTATAGTAAATCAGTGGTTCTCAACCATTTTTCTTTCTTGCTTGTGTCCAAGACAAGCCAGGCCCCCCAACCCCTATCCCTGCCCGCACACACACACACACACACCACACCACACACACACACACACGCACACACACACACACACACACACAAAAAAGAATAAAGTGATTAATTACAAACTTTTATTTGCAAAAATAAACAGCAGTTGCAGGTTTCTTGTTCATATTATCTTTGTTTTATAGTGTATATTCATAAATGTTTTTCTTTCCTCCTTTTTATGTCATCAGGTATATCACCCCCCCCCCCCCCCACACACACACACACACAAACAAAACAAAACAAACAAACAAACAAAGAAAAAAACCCTGCAAGGACATGAAAATATTTGTTTCTTTTCATTTAAACTTCAGACATGAGCTTAACTCTTTTCCTTTAACAGCCAAACAGATTATGCCTCCCTTATTACAAAAGAAAGATCGTGATTCATTGTCAGATATATCAGCATCTCAAGGTCAAGGTTTTTTTATTTGCCATTTGTGCATAAACCAACAGTTCAGACACATTGGAATTTTTGTGCAGGGCTCTCTCAGTCAACAGATTAGAAAATAAAAACACTATCATAAAAATATAAAATATAGAAACACTATACAATACGCTGGGGGGGAGAAAAAAAGGCTATATCCTCAAAATTTTAAATACAAGTATTAAACAGAAGGAGAGGGTAAATGTTAAATAACATTAATAAAATAAAAGGCGAGTCCTGAGTGTTGTTCCTGGCTTATTAAAAGAGGGGAAGGTTATATGGAAATATTGCACATTTTGGGAGGGGAATGAAAGTTATGTGGGGATATTGCACAGTTAAAATACTGCACATTTATCAAAGGGTATATGACACATAATCTTGTTTCACAGATAATATAATAGTATATCGTATATTGCATATGACAAGTGAAGTGAGGTAGTAATGGTTGTTGTTATTCTTATTCAGTAATTTTGTTTTGCCATCCGTCTGACTATAGCAGGGAAGAAGCTGTTGAAGAACCGTGCTCTATGAGTGATGATGCTGTCCGATCTGCTGTGTCTCAGGTTGCACGTGCAGTGTTTGTGTCTGAGCAGAGAGTGAGCTGGGTGGAGTGAGTCTCTGATGATTCCCTCTGCTCTTTTCCGACAGCGCTGCACATACATAGAGTCCATGGAAGGAAGTTTTGTCCCTATGATCCTCTCCGCAGTCTTTATGACTCTTTGCAGAGCCTTCCTCTCTGCCTGTGTAGTGTTACCGTACCAGACGGTGATGCATGCGCTGAGGATGCTCTCTATCAGTCCTCTGTAGGCCAGGGTGAGAGGGCGATGGTTCAGACCAGCTTTCCTGAGCAGCCTGATGAAATAAAGCCTTTGCTGGGCTTTTTTCACTGTGGCTGTGGTGTTAAGAGTCCAGCTCAGGTCAGATGTAACCTGCAGTCCCAGGAATCTGTAGCTGTCGGCCCTCTCCACCTCAGTCCCTTTGATGATGAGAGGCTGTAGAGGGGGAGGATTCTTCCTAAAGTCCAGTATTATTTCTTTAGTCTTGTCTGTGTTGAGGATGAGGTCGTTCTCCTCTCCGTAGACAAGAATGTTGTTTACCAGGGTCCTGTACCCTGACTCGTCTCCCCCCTTGATGAGCCCCAGGATAGTGGTGTTATCAGTATATTTGATATGTGCAGTTTTCTTTCCTTCGGTTTGTCACCAGGTGTATAAAATAGAAACAGAAATAACAACTGCAAGGACATTTAACTATGTCTCTTTTTGTGAGAGCTACATTTCTTAATCTCTTCACAGAACAGGTTCATGTGCCGGGTAAACTCTGTGTGTAAAAACACACGTGCAGTGCCGTCATACTCCTTCAGCAGCAGTGGAAAATGCTGTAACTCTCCTTTTGACATTTTTGCAACTCTGTACTCCAGTTTGCACACAAAAGCATCCAGAGCGTTTGATTCAGGTCCCTGCATCTGCTTGTTCATCTCATTGTAGAGCGTGAATGTGTCCACCAGGTATACCGCTTTGATCCAAAACACATCACTCAGCTGTTCACACAGTGGTCGATTGTGATCTCTCGCAGGACGTCCCGCAGGACGACCCCGAGGCTTTCATCGTGTTGTTCGAGCAGGTCACCGAAGCCTCGGGGTGGCCGATGGAGCAGCGCGCGGCGCGCCTCCTCCCCCTCCTGACGGGAGAGGCGCAGTTAGCCGCACTACAGCTCCCCGCTGACCGCCGGCTGGCCTACGCCGACCCTCGCTGGGCTGTCCTCCAGCGTGTGGGGCGAACTCCGGAGCAGCAGCGCAAGCGCTTCCGCGCGCTGCGAATGGAGGAAGTCGGCAGCCCGTTCGCGTTCGGCCAGCAGCTCCGGGACGCCTGCTGGCGGTGGCTGAGGGCCGAAGATCGCGACGCCGAGGGAATCATCGACCAGGTGGCGCTGGAACAGTTCATCGCCCACCTACCCGCCGGAACCGCGGAGTGGGTCCAGTGCCACCGCCCGGCGTCGCTGGATCAGGCCGTGGGACTGGCGGAGGATCATCTGGCGGCTGTCCCGGCGGCAGGACAATGGATGACGTCGTCTTCTCTCTCCTCTTCTCTCTCTCTCTCTCTTCCCCCTCCTCCCGTGTCCCGTCCTCGCCCCATTCCCCCACCACGGAGGCGGGGGCCGGCTCCACCCCAGCCGGCCCGCCGCACCCGTGGTGCCCTCCCGTTTCTCCCTTCTGTGTCTGTCTCTCCCCCCCCTCAGGCGAGTGACCCTCAAAACACAGCTGCAGAGGGGAGGCCCGGGCCGGTTTGCTGGCGCTGCGGGGAACTGGGCCACCTGCAGCATCAGTGTGCAGCGATGGAGGTGGGGGCGGTGGTGTGGATCCCCGACGCGCCAGAGGCTGCCCTCGATCGGGCCGGAGCGTATCGCATACCGGTAAGTGTACAAGGGGCGACATATCAGGCGTTGGTGGATTCGGGTTGCAATCAGACCTCGATCCGCCAAAGCCTGGTGCAAGACGAGGCATTGGGGGGAGCACAAGGGGTGAAGGTGTTGTGTGTGCACGGGGATATTCACAGCTACCCGTTGGTGTCGGTCCACATACATTTCAGAGGGGAAAAATCGATAGTGAAGGCGGTGGTTAATCCTCGCCTTACCCACTCTTTGATCTTGGGGACTGATTGGCCGGGATTTCGGGGGTTGATGGCACGCCTAGTAAAGAGTGGGTCCTGCCGGTTGTCAGGGGAGGGTCCCGGTGTCGCTTTGGCTGGAGCTGCGGTCGCAGAGCCATCTACGTCATCTCCGCGACAGAGTGAGGAGCCCCCGGCCCCTCCTCTTTCTATTGGGGAATCCCTCGCGGATTTCCCACTGGAACAATCGCGAGACAAGACTCTGCGACACGCGTTTGACCAAGTGAGAGTAATCGATGGTCAAACGCTCCAGCCGAACGCCACCCCGTCCTTCCCTTATTTTTCCATTTTGAAAGATAGGTTATACCGAGTGACGCAGGACACTCAGAATAAAGAGCGAGTCACCCAGTTGTTAATTCCAAAGAGCCGCCGGGAATTGGTATTCCAGGCGGCTCACTTTAATCCCATGGCGGGACACCTCGGGCAGGATAAGACACTCGCCCGGATAATGGCCCGATTCTATTGGCCGGGGATTCGCGGCGACGTCCGTAAGTGGTGTACGGCGTGCCGCGAATGCCAATTGGTAAATCCAGCGGCCATTCCAAAAGCGCCCTTGCGCCCCCTACCATTAATCGAGACCCCGTTTGAAAGAATTGGGATGGATCTCGTCGGGCCATTAGATCGGTCAACACGAGGGTACCGCTTTATATTGGTTCTGGTGGACTATGCAACGCGATACCCAGAAGCGGTGCCTCTCCGCAATATCTCCGCACGTAGTATTGCAGAGGCCCTCTTCCACGTCATCTCCCGGGTCGGAATCCCGAAAGAGATTCTGACTGACCAAGGCACCTCGTTTATGTCACGAACACTGAGCGAACTGTATGGGCTATTGGGTATTAAGCCGATCCGCACCAGCGTGTATCACCCACAGACGGACGGTTTAGTTGAACAGTTCAATTGCACCCTCAAGAATATTATCAAAAAATTCGGAAGTGAGGACGCACGTAACTGGGATAAATGGCTCGAACCCTTGTTGTTTGCAGTGCGAGAGGTCCCCCAAGCCTCCACGGGGTTCTCCCCGTTTTAATTATTGTATGGGCATAAGCCGCGCAGCATCTTAGATGTACTGCGGGAAAATTGGGAGGAGGGACCTTCACAGAGCAAAAATGAAATTCAGTACGTTATGGATCTGCGCGCAAAATTCCACATGCTCACCCACCTAACTCAGGAGAATTTGCGGCAGGCCCAGGAACGGCAAACCCGCCTGTACAACAAGGGCACGCGCCTTAGAGAGTTCACTCCGGGAGATAAGGTACTCGTCCTGTTGCCCACGTCGAGCTCCAAATTAGTTGCCAAGTGGCAAGGGCCCTTTGAGGTCACACGGCTAGTCGGGGACGTCGACTATGAGGTTAGGCGAACGGACAGGGAGGGGGCGCTACAGATCTACCACCTCAATCTGCTGAAACTCTGGAACGAGGAGGTCCCCGTGGCGTTGGTGTCGGTAGTTCCGGAGAAGGCGGAGCTAAGGCCGGAGGTCCAAAAAGGGTCATTGGCATCTCGCACCTCTCCGGTCCCCTGTGGAGACCACCTCTCCCCGACCCAACTCACGGAGGTCGCCCAGTTGCAGACCGAGTTTTCGGATGTGTTCTCGCCCCTGCCCATTCGCACCAACCTCATAGAACACCACATAGAGACGCCCCCGGGGGTGGTAGTGCGTAGCCGTCCTTATAGATTACCCGAACACAAAAAAAAGGTGGTTCGGGAAGAACTTCAGGCCATGCTCGAAATGGGCATCGTCGAGGAGTCCCACAGTGACTGGAGCAGCCCGGTGGTCTTGGTTCCCAAGGCCGACGGCTCGGTCCGGTTCTGTGTGGACTATAGAAAAGTCAACGCGGTGTCTAAATTCGACGCGTACCCAATGCCTCATATTGATGAGCTGCTCGATCGACTAGGCACGGCTCGCTTTTACTCGACACTGGATTTGACGAAGGGATATTGGCAGATCTCCTTGACTCCATTATCCCGGGAAAAAACGGCCTTCTCCACACCGTTCGGCTTACACCAGTTCGTCACACTTCCGTTTGGGCTGTTTGGGGTGCCCGCTACGTTTCAGCGGCTGATGGACCGGGTCCTCCGGCCCCACGCCACCTATGCGGCCGCTTACTTGGATGACATAATCATTTATAGTAATGACTGGCAGCGGCACCTGCAACATCTGAGGGCCGTCCTTAGGTCGCTGAGGCAGGCGGGGCTCACGGCCAACCCGAAGAAGTGTGCGATTGGGCGAGTGGAAGTACGGTATCTGGGCTTCCACTTGGGTAACAGGCAGGTGCGTCCCCAAATTAATAAGACAGCAGCGATTGCGGCCTGCCCGAGGCCCAAGACCAAAAAGGGGTGAGACAGTTCCTGGGGCTGGCTGGCTATTATCGTAGGTTTATACCTAATTATTCAGATGTCACCAGCCCGCTGACTAACCTCACTAAAAAGGGGGCGCCAGATCCGGTCCAGTGGACGGAGCAGTGCCAGTGGGCTTTCTCTGAGGTAAAGGCTGCACTGTGTGGGGGGCCACTTTTGCACTCCCCTGACTTCTCTCTCCCTTTTTTGTTACAGACGGATGCGTCGGACAGAGGGCTGGGGGCCGTTTTGTCCCAGCAGGTGGGTGGAGAGGACCGCCCAGTGTTATACATCAGCCGAAAGCTGTCAGTGCATGAGGGGCGCTACAGCACCATCGAGAAAGAGTGCCTGGTGATCAAGTGGGCGGTCCTCGCCCTCCGGTACTACCTGCTGGGGCACTCTTTCACCCTCTGTTCGGACCACGCACCCCTCCAGTGGCTCCACCGCATGAAGGATGCCAACACGCGGATCACCCATTGGTATCTGGCGCTCCAACCTTTCAACTTCAAGGTGGTCCACAGGCCGGGGGCGCAGATGGTCGTGGCGGACTTCCTCTCCCGTCAAGGGGGGGGGAGTCGGCTGCGGGCCGGACGGGCGCCCGGCCTGAGTCGGGCGGTGGGGGTATGTGGCAGCGGGGGCGTGGTCAAGCGCCGGTCTGTGACAGGAGGGCGGAGTTGGGGAAGGTAAGTGGCAGAATCGCTTCACCTGAGTGTAATTAACCTGTGTTTGTGTGTGTTCTCCCCAGTAAACCGCGCCTTATTTAAGGAGGGAGAGTGAGAGCGGAGGGGAGCTCACCGAGAGGAGATTCACGAGTGTGAATGTGTGTGAACCTCAGAGCGTGTTTTGTGCGTGCCCGACTGAAAAGTGCGGCAATAAAAAGCGCAATACTTTATCCTGATCTCTGTCCTGCCGTCTTCTGTGCTCCACCCACACGTTAAACCCGCTACAAGGTGTTTCAAAAATATAATTTGAATATCACTGATTCACTCTGGTTCTCTGCTGTGTTTCATTTCCTCTCTGACACGTCCTTGTCACTGCTGAACCCAACCTTTTTTCCAACTAACTCCATCCCTCTTAGCTTTTGCAAAGTTTATCTCTTATCAACTGCTCCCACACCCACACTGAGATTTTCCTGTTAAATCTGATCATTTTCATTTGCTCCCATATTACAGGAATGGCTATTCTAAAAACAGCATAAATGGATCTTAAACTGGGGCCCAACAGTGCATCCCTGCAGTCCTAGAATTTGAACTAACAACCTTTTTGTGGTGCATTTTGCCCATTAGAAGTGCTGTGAGTGGAAATGCTTTGTGATTTACACAACATGCCTACCTTTTGCTGCAGTTACAGCTGGAAGTCTCTTGGGGTATGTCTTTATTAGCTTAGCACATCTAGCCACTGAGATTTTTGCCCATTCCTCAAGACAAAACTCCAACTCCTTCAAGTTAGATGGCTTGCATTGGTTTCAAGCAACCTTCAAGTTATGCCACAGATTCTCAATTGGATTGAGGTCTGGGCTCTAATTAGGCCATTCCAAGACATTTAAATATTTCCCTTTATACTGCTCCAGTGTAGCTTTAGCAGTACGATTAGGATCATTGTCCTGCTAGAATGTGAACCTTCGACCCAGTCTCAAACAGCTGGCTGATTCAAACAGGTTCTCCTTCAGAATTGCCCTGTATTTAGTGCCATCCATCTTTTCTTCAGTCTTGACCAGCTTTCCTGTCCCTGCAGATGAAAAACATCCCCACACCATGATGCTGCCACCATCATGCTTCACTGTAGGAATGGTGTTCTCAGGGTGATGGGTTTGTGCCACCCATGGTGTTTCCCATGATGGCCAAAAAGATCAATTTTAGTTTCATTTGACCAGAGAATCTTCTTCCATGTGTTTGGGGAGTCTGCCACATGCTGTTGGGCAAACTCCAAATGTGTTTTCTTAAGTAATGGGTTTTTTCTGGCCACTCTTCCATAAAGCCCCACTCTGTGGATCACGGGCGATTGCTCTAAGACAATGAGGGAGGCTCAGCCTCCTCTAAAAATGACGAACATCGTGTAGGATGAATTGCACTAGGCTTATGTTATAGCCGACCTTATAACATTGCTATTTCAGATCCAGAATCATAGAAATATATGTGCTCAACCCAACTACAGTGCGAAATCATTCCGTTATAACTTTCCCCAGTTCACCTAATGTGTGCGTGAGTTTCTCCCCCTCGTGACAGCGCGATGCAGCCCAGCCTCAGTGGACTTCAATGGCATTTGGGAGCTATGCGCTTTTCAATCTCAAAATGCAAGACGATTATTGGACAAATACTGCGAAAATGCCCGCCCACAGACTCCGAGCCTCACAGTGGGAGGGACATGGCAGTTTCCGCGAAGAGACTGGTGATTGGTGAAAGCGGCCGGATATTTTCTTTGATTGACAGCTCGTTTCAACTATAGACAGGCAGCGGTGAATTTCAGTTCAGTCCCATGCAGATTCGCAAGTGCTGTGGTGTATTGTAAGAGATCGGCTTACATTTCGATTTCATTCATTACATACGGTTTCTACCAGCTTTTTTAGTTTGTATATATTTTCATTGTAAATAAAGTGTAAATATAGTGTTGTCAAGTTTGCTATCTTAGTTCCAGAAATTTTGTTTATTTGAGTGACTGAAGTTGAACTTGAGGGGGCTAGTCAGCTAGCAAGAAAGCTGTGCATGGATGCCAAGCATTGCTGATTTAATTTTGGCGAAGCCATTTGCCAGTCTTCCTTTCGAGGAAAAAATTAAAATTAAAGAGCAGGGTAGACCAACGCCTCAAATTGACTTGGTGAAAAAGGTAGGGAATAATACTCGTTCCTTTCAGCTCTCCTGGTACGAGAAAGTGAATTGGCTAACAGCAAGTGACCCACATCAACAACAGTAAATGGGCTACTTTAGTAATATGTCATGGATGGACCAAATATATAGAATCTATTTAAAATGTTTATGCTGAGTATATTATATTGGAATATATATTTTTCTGGATATGAATTAAACACAGCTACAATTTGGAAAACATTTTTAAACAAAAACACAGCCGAGAACATTTCACACTACAGACCTGGATTAAAAGTGAAGGGTTATCAAAATTGTCAATAAAACATTTCTCAGTCAAAATAAGTAAAATATAGGGAAAGTGTCATTGAATGAAATGTGTGGCACCCAGCTCTATGTTTGGCTCCCCAAGGTCAGTGCTTGTGCCTATTCCAGAACACTCTGCTGGTACTGCTGAGGTTCCTGACAAAGAGCTGCTTTCAATAATGAGCAATTTTTAAACAACATGCCACAATTTTAAAATATAAAATATACCCCCCCAACACCACCATCATGTATATTGGACAGTAGGCTAATGGGCCAAAAGAACCTGTTATTTCACAGTTTGTGACCCTGCCAACAATCAGCCAGATCAGAGGCAAGAGAATGGGCAAAATTTATGTGTTTTTTCTTTTAAAATCTGGAAATATCGTAACCGACCAGCCTCCCCTGTTTGAAAGACTACCAGCTCCCACCGCTGTGGAGTGTATGGCTTAAAGTGGTCCTATGGAAAGATACTCCCACCTCCACTGTGGATCTTTGCAGCTCCTTCAGTGTTATCTTTGGTGTCTTTGTTGCATCTCTGATTAATGCCCTCCTTGCCCGGTCTGAGAGTTTTGGTGGGCAACCTTCTCATCAGGTTTGTAGTGGTGCCATGATCTTTCCATTTTGCTACAATGGATTTAATGGTGCTCCCTGGGATATTCAAAGTTTGGGATATTTTTTATAACCAAACCCTGATCTGTACTTCTCCACAACTTTGTCTCTGACCTGTTTGGAATGCTCCTTGGTTTTCATGTTGCTTGCTTAGTAGTGTTGTAGAGTCAGGGTCATTCCAGAACAGGTTGATTTATACAGACATCATGTGACAGATCATGTGACACTGATTGTACACAGGTGGATCTTAATTAACTAATTATGCACTGGCGGCTCGTTAATAGGGGCGATTTGGGCGACGCACTCCCAAACAGGGAGGGAGATTTTTTTTTCTACTCCTACTACCAACAGTAATGTCATTGTCCAATCATGCTAAGGTCGCGCCTGGTGTAGCCACGCCCTTTTGGGGCGATTTCTGTCAGGTTCAGATTTGCCCCAAAATCTCCCATTGACACTAATGCTACGTACGTTTTTTTTCGAAAATCCTGCTCCCAATACATTTTCTATTAGGTTTTATGTGCTCGCACAAGCAGCGTGCTTACGTCATACGCCTGTTGCGCCGCGCAAGTGTTGCCAGATTGGTTTTAAGTGCATTTTGGCGGGTTTTGAACATAATTTTGGGCTGGAAAACGCAACTTGCGCGGGAAATGTGTGGACATTCTATGAAGATGGTGGCGAGTGTTGAGTGCAACAATACGATAGCGTCTCTGAAAGAAGTTGCCTTTAGTCGTCGTACCAATGAGGAGAAAACGGCAATCAAACAGCTAGGACCTCCTAGACCGAATTTAAACATCAAGCAAGTGTCTACGAAGGGGGAGAAGACCTGCTCAAGAGGTTTAACAAGAACTGGTACCACCGGAAAACTTGGCTAGCTGGCTGTGATGTAGTCAATGCTCGTTTTTGCTACCCTTGCGCTCTCTTCCACCCTGGAAGTAGCACAGCAGACGGTACAGTGATATCTGATATTTGAATTTACTAGGCAAAAGTTGTTTGTGTGTGTGTTTTACCAATGGCAGTTTAACATTGCCATGTTTTTGTTTTACCAATGGCAGTTTAACATTGCCATGCTTGGAATATTTCAGTAGCCTCAAGTTCTCTCTGACTTGGTGTAAATTAAGCATATTTTCAGTTTTTATATATTGTACAGTATGTATTCATTGGAGCCAGCAGCACCTTACCTTTTTTCCAACTTGTTAAGCCAAGTTGCACTGACTACAAAACCTTGTGTAACCTTGTGTGTGTATATAGCTAAATAACTAAAGCCTTTTGTGTTCATTGACATGCTTGTAATACTTTAAATTTCCTTTTAAGGCATGGCTTTCTGGAGGAATTCTTGGGGAAAAAAAACTGCAGAATTTATTTAGAATTATTTTTGTTAAAATGGTGCAAGTCCATATAAAAAAAACCACATAATTAAGCTGCACACGTTTGTTTGATGGTTATGCTTTTCATCTTTTTCAAAACTTAAATAAACACTTGTTTTGGATTTATATCCTGCCACTTTAATTGCATTCTTTAGAATTGAAGAAATTAGAATATGTTTATAATTAAGAATTTGTGTCTACTTATTATAGAATACTGGAATAATATGAGAAAATAAATGAGTAATGTAATATTAATTGATTGTGATGTTTTGCTTTGAAGGCTTCACAATGAATCTTCCTTAGTTTTAGCCTGGCAAGCCAGACTAAATGTGAATATTTGCCACTCGTAGGCAAAAATATTTTTGGCTGCTAGGCGGGTGGGTCTAGTTTACTAGGCTACCTTAGTTTGCCACCTTTAACTTGTTCAGTGTTGCTACCTAGTGGAGTGAAGAGATATTGTCTATATTGATATCTGAATTTACTAGGCAAAAACAAGTTCGGCCAATTGATTTACTACCTAGGTCAATTTACTTCAGTCCTGTGGACATTTACAGTCCGTGTAGACATAACGGGGGAAAATTGCCCCCCCTGAAAAAAATTCAGGAGCCGCCACTGTAATTATGTGACTTATGAAGTGAATTGGTTGGACCAGCTCTTATTTAGGGGTTTCATACAAAAGGGGGTGCATACCTATGCACACTCCAGACTTCTGTTTTTTCATCTTAATTATTGTTTGTCTCACAATAAAACAGTTTTCACCTTTAATGAGGTAGACATGTGTCAATCAAATGGTGCTAACTCCCCAAAAATCCATTTTAATTTCATCTTGTAATGCAACAAAACAGGGCCAACATCAAGGGGGATGAATACTTTTGCAAGACACTGTACACCTGCCAATTTGGACTGTTGCCTGCTGCACTTTCCTTTATAATAAAGATCTTCTGCACTTACATCCGTCTCCAACCATCCCTGACAGGATACTGTGCTCTGCTGACACTAGTATAGCATGCACTTATACACCTCCGCTGTGCTTGTGGAAAATGACATCACATACAATGGAGTTATGGCGGCCTCCATGACGAAAAATAGTCCTGTCTATTTTCATAACTTTAGTGGTTATATTGTAAAGAAAAAAAAATCAACATGCAGCTTTTTTTTATAAAGGACAGACAAAAACCGACTTTTAGCTCAATGTGTTTATTTGCGAGACATTTTCTTTAATGAATGTGTAACAAGTCATTAATTAAATGAAATGAATTACCATCAGTTTAATCTGAAAGTTTCTTTCTGGTTGGTGATTATATCAGAACAACTGGGTTATTGAACATTTCAGTTCAAGTCAATATAAATTTAATTAAATGTTAAAATATATAAATATCCCCAAATGAGCATGCCAGAGGCAATATGAGGAAGAAATCTTGAAAGGAACCAGATTGAAAAGGGAACCCATCCTCATCTGGGTGAGGCCATGTGATTAGTGCGATTATAAATTCCCTTCTATAATTGTGTGCTATATTGTCAAAAAGTGCAATTGTGTAACCAGGAAATTCATTATAGTTTTAACATGAAGTCTGCTTTGTCGAAGTTATCAACTGTTCACTGATGGAGACTTGAGTGCAAAACTGTTCAATGGCAATTACAGTCCAAAGCCATCTTCACGGTTTCTACCGGTAAGTGTACCCTTAGGCTCTCCATATGGGGCCGTCCTCAGTAGCAGCAAGTGGTTTCCCAGTGATGAGAACTCCAACCAGAAGATTTCACAAAGTTTATTAAACTTCACCAAGTTCAAATGATCAGTGTGGTTTTATGCTTGGTGTATAAACGACTTCTCTCATTTCAGGCTCTTCTATGTGTCCGGAAGGATTGTGGGGAACATGGAGTCTCGCCGTTCTCTGTTCTGTCTGAATAGATGTGTGTACGTGCGCCGATCCAGGTGACTGCTCAGTCACAACAGGGATTACAAAACTGTGCTTCTGACATTCAGGAGAGGAGAGCCTTCGCATGCCTATTATTCTTACAAATGCTTTAAGCATTATGCCAGTGGCAAAAGTGCCGTGTTTCTTTGGAACTGATGCATTATGTAATAAAATTGTATGAGAGTGTAGGGTTTGGCAGTGAATAAAATGTCAGCCTGCACTGTGAAAGCTAAATTTCTAATCAAAGCAATGGGACCAGAACAGGATGAAAATAAACAGTGCATCCTGTGCATTTATATAATTATTGCATTCGACAGAGAAATTATAAAGAAAACAGTGCATTCAGTACAATTATAGAATCAATCTAAATTACATCAAGAAATTAAATAGAAGGAAACCGTGAAACCAATGCAATTACGAATTTAATAGAAATGACAACAAAGAAAACAGTGCATTTATTATAATTTTACAACCTACAGTGCATTCAGTACAATTATAGAATTAATATGTCACTTCAGTGAAGAATGATAAAATGTGTATGTGGGTGTGAGTGAGAGAAAGAGAGAGAAAAAGAGACAGAAAGATAAAGAGGGTGCAAAAAGAAAAATATCTTTTTCGAGTAGAAAGTCTTGACCTCGGGCATAATTGAATGAAAATCACCATTTATATAATCTGGAAGAAAACTTCATAGAGAGAACACAAGACTTGAGAGACTTTTTAATATCAACTTTAGAGCATCATCCAATATATTTTTGATCCGAAAGGAAGTTACGGCATTGCCAGGACCTGCGTGGTCTTTGTAATCACCTAGACTCAGATACAAGCAATTTTATAACAGCAGCGCTGATTGAGATGGAGACTGATTCGAGAATGAAGCACAGGACTACTGATTCAATTCTGTGGTATTTTATACCCATTGCATACTGATACATACTGTATTCGATCGGATACAACTCCATATGTGTGTGTGTGTGTGTGTGTGTGTGTGTGTGTGTGTGTGTGTGTGTGTGTGTGTGTGTGTAAAACTGGTTATTTTGTTACCTGGCTATATATGCTATATATCAGATATCTGTACACTCAATGCCATCCAAGCCAACCCAAACGTTTAGAACTCAATATGGGTCAGATGTGATCTGAAATGTGTGTTTGGAGCTCTTGGATAAAAATCTTATCAGTACACAGAGAATTTTTTACCAAGCCTAAAATCATGTCTGTCCTAATAACAGACTGATTTGTTTAAAATAAATAAACAAACTACTTCATCTCGTGATTCACTCTGATTTCCCTCTGGGTCCTACCACTGATGCAGAGTAGTACTGTTAGATAGCTGTTCTAAATAAATAAATCCTACACAAACACCCAGTCTCTGCGTATTGGTGTTGGGAATCCATAAATAAAAAATAAGCTCCAGCCCAGAATGTGTATGTATGTATGTATGTATGTATGTATGTATGTATATATATATATATATATATATATATATATATATATATATATATATATATATATATATACACTATATTGCCAAAAGTATTTGCTCACCCATCCAAATTATCGGAATCAGGTGTTCCAATCACTTCCATGGCCACAGGTGTATAAAATCAAGCACCTAGGCATGCAGACTGTTTTTACAGTTTGGAGCTGGCCCCTTCCTCTTCCAACATGACTGTGCACCAGTGCACAAAGCAAGGTCCATAAAGACATGGATGACAGAGTCTGGTGTGGATGAACTTGACTGGCCTGCACAGAGTCCTGACCTCAACCCGATAGAACACCTTTGGGATGAATTAGAGCGGAGATTGAGAGCCAGGCCTTCTTGGCCAACATCAGTGTGTGACCTCACAAATGCGCTTCTGGAAGAATGGTCAAAAATTCCAATAAACACACTCCTAAACCTTGTGGACAGCCTTCCCAGAAGAGTTGAAGCTGTTCTAGCTGCAAAGGGTGGACCAACGTCACATTGAACCCGATGGATTAGGAATGGGATGTCACTTAAGTTCATATGTGAGTCAAGTGAGCGAATACTTTTGGCAATATAATATAATATATATATATATATATATATATATACACACACAACCCCGATTCCAAAAAAGTTGGGACAAAGTACAAATTGTAAATAAAAACAGAATGCAATAATTTACAAATCTCAAAAACTGATATTGTATTCACAATAGAACATAGACAACATATCAAATGTCGAAAGTGAGACATTTTGAAATTTCATGCCAAATATTGGCTCATTTGAAATTTCATGACAGCAACACATCTCAAAAAAGTTGGGACAGGGGCAATAAGAGGCTGGAAAAGTTAAAGGTACAAAAAAGGAACAGCTGGAGGACCAAATTGCAACTCATTAGGTCAATTGGCAATAGGTCATTAACATGACTGGGTATAAAAAGAGCATCTTGGAGTGCCAGCGGCTCTCAGAAGTAAAGATGGGAAGAGGATCACCAATCCCCCTAATTCTGCACCTACAAATAGTGGAGCAATATCAGAAAGGAGTTCGACAGTATAAAATTGCAAAGAGTTTGAACATATCATCATCTACAGTGCATAATATCATCAAAAGATTCAGAGAATCTGGAAGAATCTCTGTGCGTAAGGGTCAAGGCCAGAAAACCATTCTGGGTGCCTGTGATCTTCGGGCCCTTAGACAGCACTGCATCACATACAGGCATGCTTCTGTATTGGAAATCACAAAATGGGCTCAGGAATATTTCCAGAGAACATTATCTGTGAACACAATTCACCGTGCCATCCGCTGTTGCCAGCTAAAACTCTATAGTTCAAAGAAGAAGCCATATCTAAACATGATCCAGAAGCGCAGACATCTTCTCTGGGCCAAGGCTCATTTAAAATGGGCTGTGGCAAAGTGGAAAACTGTTCTGTGGTCAGACGAATCAAAATTTGAAGTTCTTTATGGAAATCAGGGACGCCATGTCATTCGGACTAAAGAGGAGAAGGACGACCCAAGTTGTTATAAGCGCTCAGTTCAGAAGCCTGCATCTCTGATGGTATGGGGTTGCATTACTGTGTGTGGCATGGGCAGCTTACACATCTGGAAAGACACCATCAATGCTGAAAGGTATATCCAGGTTCTAGAGCAACATATGCTCCCATCCAGACGATGTCTCTTTCAGGGAAGACCTTGCATTTTCCAACATGACAATGCCAAACCACGTACTGCATCAATTACAGCATCATGGCTGCGTAGAAGAAGGGTTCGGGTACTGAACTGGCCAGCCTGCAGTCCGGATCTTTCACCCATAGAAAACATTTAGTGCATCATAAAACGGAAGATACGACAAAAAAGACCTAAGACAGTTGAGCAACTAGAATCCTACATTAGACAAGAATGGGTTAACATTCCTATCCCTAAAGTTGAGCAACTTGTCTCCTCAGTCCCCAGACGTTTACAGACCGTTGTAAAGAGAAAAGGGGATGTGTCACAGTGGTAAACATGGCCTTGTCCCAACTTTTTTGAGATGTGTTGTTGTCATGAAATTTAAAATCACCTAATTTTTCTCTTTAAATGATACATTTTCTGAGTTTAAACATTTGATATGCCATCTATGTTCTATTCTGAATAATATATGGAATTTTGAAACTTCCACATCATTCTATTCCGTTTTTATTTACAATTTGGACTTTGTCCCAACTTTTTGGAATCGGGGTTGTGTGTGTGTGTGTTTATATATATATATATATATATCTGTGAGTGTTTAGTCCATGTCTATTTCTTACCTAGAGTGTTTATAATGTTTATTTTGTTTATTTCAGTTATTTTATTTTTAGTTATTGCATTGCCTGTTTGCACCGTGGGTCAGAGAGGACTGAAATTTTATCTGTGCTGTATGTCGAGCATGTATCGCATATTTGACAATAAAGTTGACTTGACTTGACTAAAGTGTCACTTAAAGTGATAAGAATAATGGGAAAGCTTGGCCAGCTGTAAATAATCTCAATTCTGACAGGCATAGCCCAAATTACGATTACAGAATGCAGCCAGTGCAAGAGTTTGGGACTTAAATCGGCTTGAGAACAAAACACCCGTCATGCCTCATGCAGTTTGTTACAGCACAAAGTGAGAAAATTAGAGACTTCAGCTCAGTCGTCGCTTTTTTGTTCCACGCAGTCGGACCATGCTGATGGACACTGACTATCCACAAAACTGCTTTCAAGCTATACTTAAATTGAGATCTAAAGCTTGTTTGTTTTGGCTTCACATGGGCTAGGTGAAGGAAACTCTTTGAACAAACTACAAAAACATTAGTCATGCCTTATTCAGGAGACAAAAATTAATTAGAGGGAAAAAATAATGTCCAGTCCAGTTCCTACTGGACTGGACACTATAGTAGCCCGGGTACCTGATAGGCTCCGGACAACTGATGATAGTTTCAGGAATCTTCCAGAGATCCCAACTATCATGATATCTACCAAGTCAGAAGATGTAAATGTGTCAGAGTTAATGCACTTAGCTAGCTAATGAGCTATTTTATTACATTATACAGTACTAGCTACTAGTTTTGTAGTCAAGACCACATAAACCAAGAACAAGTCATGACCAAGACACAAGTGTATCAACATCTGGCTCAGTTATAGACAAGCTCCTAATGTGAACATCTGGCTCATTTACTGATCGAGATATTTGTTTGGCATGCTTGAGACTGCTACAGGCTGTTCTGATTGCTACTTGTGTTGGTTAGTTAAATCCTTGAGCTTTATCTTCACTCGTACATTCTAGTATAGTATGAAAAAACAATAGCAAATATACTGTATTTATATATTGTCACATTACAAGCTGGAAATAAAATGGATTTTGGGGGGTTAGCACCATTTAATCTACTAAACATGCCTACAACTTTAAAGGTGAAAATTGTTGTTTTATTGTGATACAAATGAGAATTAAGATAAAAAAAAAACAGGAATCTGGAGTGTGCATAGGTATTGAACCCCCCCCCCCCCCCAAAAGTAATTTATTTATTTATTTTTACCATAGAGTTGATTTTTGTGGTGCATTTTGCCCATTAGAGGTGCTGTGAGTGGAAATGCTTTGTGATTTACACAACATGCCCACCTTTTGCTGCAGTTACAGCTGGAAGTCTCTTGGGGTATGTCTTTATTAGCTTAGCACATCTAGCCACTGAGATTTTTGCCCATTCCTCAAGGCAAAACTGCTCCAACTCCTTCAAGTTAGATGGATTGCATTGCTTTACAGCAACCTTCAAGTTATGCCATAGATCAGGGGTGCCCAAATTGATCCATAAAGGGCCATGTGGCTGCAGGTTTTCATTCCAGCCATGCAGCAGCACCCTGATTTGGCTTATTCAATCAACTGACACACCCACCCTTTAATCAAGGGTGGGTGTGGCTGCAAGTATTTGACTGTGTGAAGACAGTTCAGTTGATTGAATGAGCCAAATCAGGTGTGCTGCTGCATGGCTGGAATGAAAACCTGCAGCCACATGGCCCTTTATGGATCAATTTGGGCACCCCTGCCATAGATTCTTAGTTGGATTGAGGTCTGGGCTCTGATTAGGCCATTCCAAGACATTTAAATATTTCCCTTTAAACTGCTCCAGTGTAGCTTTAGCAGTACATTTAGGATCATTGTCCTGCTAGAATGTGAACCTTCATCCCAGTCTCAAACAGCTGGCTAACTCAAACAGGTTTTCCTTCAGAATTGCCCTGTATTTAGTGTCATCCAGCTTTCCTTCAGCCCTAATCAGCTTTCCTGTTCCTGCAGATGAAAAACATCCCCACAGCATGATGCTGCCACCACCATGTTTCACTGTACGTAGGAATGGTGTTTTCAGGGTGTTGGGTTTGCGCCACACATGGCATTTCCCATGATAGCCAAAAAGATTAAATTTAGGCTCATTTGACCAGAGAGTCTTTCCTGCCATATGCTGTTGGGCAAACTCCAAACATGTTTTCTGAAGCAGTGACTTTTTTTTCTGGCCACTCTTCCATAAAGCCCCACTCTGTGGAGTGTACAGTTTAAAGTAGTCCTATGGACAGATACTCCCACTTCTGCTGTGGATCTTTGCAGCTCCTTCAGTGTTATCTTTGGTGTCTTTGTTGCATCTCTGATTAATGCCCTCCTTGCCCGGTTTGTGACTTTTGGTGGGCGGGGCCTTCTCTTGTCAGGTTTGTAGTGGTGACATGTTCTTTCCATTTTGCTATAATGGATTTAATGGTGCTCCCTGGGATATTCAAAGTTTGGGATATTTTTTTATCACCCATCCCTGATCTATACTTCTCCACAACTTTGTCTCTGACCTGTTTGGAGTGCTCCTTGGTTTTCATGTTGCTTGTTTAGTAGTGTTGCAGAGTCAGGGTCCATCCAGAACAGGTTGATTTTATACAGACATCATGTGACAGATCATGTGACACTTTGATTGCACACAGGTGGATCTTAATCAACTAATTATGTGACTTATGAAGTGAATTGGTTGGACCAGCTCTTATTTAGGGGTTTCATACGAAAGGGGGTGAATACCTATACACACTCCAGATTTCTGTTTTTTCATCTTAATTATTGTTTGTGTCACAATAAAACAACAATTTTCACCTTTTAAGTTGTAGGCATGTTGTGTAAATCAAATGGTGCTCACCCCCCAAAATCCATTTTAATTCCAGCTTGTAATGTAACAAAACAAGACAAACACCAAAGGAGCTGAATACTTTTGCAAGACACTGTATATATATATATATATATATATATATATATATATATATATATATATATATATAATATGCTTTCTGCTCTGTGTTCAGGTTTGTCTTGTTGCTGTTTGTTTGTTTGTTCGTTTGTTTTTCAAGTCATGTTGCTTTAAGTTAAATCTTGTGCATGCTTTTATTCTTTTATTTTTTTGCATGTTTCATTTGTTATATTAACACTATTGACTTAGTAGGCATAATGAGCCTCATTTATCAAGCTGGGTACAAACCAGGGCTTTGAACCAGAATTTTTTTCCTATTGGTTCGTTCCGAACAGAAACGGAATTTTAACGTTTCCGGTTTTGGGTTCCACCATTAAATAGACGTTCCCGAACCGGTTAGAACAAAAAAATTTCGTTCCCGGAACGGTTAATTACGTTCCCTGTCAGCGGTTTAACAAATGGCTATAAAGTTATGTCTCTGTCTCATCCAGCTTAAGCCAAATGTAGGCTAATTCTATTCCAACCTTCATTAAATAAGACAAGAAATAATTCAAAACAATTATTATTTCAAATGTTGGCGATTTGGATTCTCAGTATGTCTTCCCATCTACACAAACAGAAAAAGTGCCAAAAATGAAAGATAATTCGTTTAGTGTGTTACCAAAGGCTAGTCAGGCCCTATAGAGGGCTACCGCATGACGTCACCGCGCCGCGAGATTTTGTTAGGCGCCATATTGGAAGGCCAAGTACACATCTATGCAAGTACATACATACATAAAACAAACTACACCTGAAATGTAGCCAGGGCCGGTTCTGCCCTAATCTGGACCCGGGTGCAACATCGCGCAACCCCCCCCCCCAAAAAAAACACCAGTCTAAATCAGGACAACCATCACATAACTATAACTATAAACACTTAATATCAACTATTTTAACTAAATGGGCTATAATAAATAAGCCTGCAGGCAGCCACGGCGGGCTGCCTCAGAAAAGTAACCATTCAATGACAACTGAAAGCCTGCAGCCACGGCGGGCTGCCTCAGAAAAGTAACCATTTGTCCTACCTTAAAACTCGTTTTGCATTTTCTGCCTCCTTTTTTGTATTTTCAACCCTCCGTTTATTTTCTTTCCTTTTCTGAAAACCCGATTTGTGTCCAGACATTTTGTTCTGCTACCAACGAACTAACTCATCAGGTCTCGTCTCTCGAGTCCGCGATGATTCCCGTGGGAAGGGCAACAACTGATACATTTTTACAAACAGCCAATAGGGAGGTTGCATCGTTCAGGCTCTTCTTTGCTCAGACACTCAGTAATGGAGACGTGATAGCAGTCCACCTTCCCGCTCTCTCCATTCAGTCAGCGAACGTCACACAGGAAGTGAACCCCAGCGGGTCATAGAAACTTGCGCAGGAGAAGAATGACTTTTTAATTTGTAGGCTACGGAAACTTTGAGGAACGAAATAAAAACCGGTATTAACCGGTTACCATTATTTTTAATAAGCGTTTCTGTTCCGGAACATAAAAAATAATAAAGTTTCTGGTTTCGTTTCTGTTCCATGTGAAATAGAAAAAGTTCCCGGTTTTCGTTTTCGTTCCTTGAACCGGTTCAAAGCCCTGGTACAAACAGATTAATTGATTAATGTGTTGTTATTATTACCATTAATTAAATAATGTGGAAAAAAGCAAGTAAACACAAACCCATAATTTAAGACAAATAAAACTGATCATTTAATTTTGACAAATGCCAGGCTGGTCTGTCTGTGCATAGCTGTAAGGCCATAAATAAATCCCTCAGTTGAAAGACGATTTAGTGGTCACTGACCACTGTGATGGTGATGTAGGCACTGTAGGCACAGTGGAGTAGTTGTTAGCACTGTCACCTCACAGCAAGAAGGTTCTGGGTTTGAGCCCAGTGGCCGACGGGGGCCTTTCTGTGTGGAGTTTGCATGTTCTCCCCGTGTCTGTGTGGGTTTCCTCAGTTTTCCAGGGAGACTTCTGAACCTATGACTCTGGGTAGTTAATAAGAGAAACTTTATACAGAATCTCTGGCTTTGAGGTCTCCTTGGGCCCCTGTGCCTTGTTCTTTTTTTAGCAAGAACAAAGTGAGTGGCTTACCTCCTCACCATTCCTATAACTGCACCTATGACTTCCTGACACCAATCCTCCATGGAGCCATGTCCGTATAATCCTTGAGCAGCAGGCCATAGTAAAATATGTGCAGGAAGTGCTGCAACAGGGCTACATTCAGCCTTCCACTTCCCAAGCCTTGGCCATGTTCTTCTTCATAGAGAAGAAAGGAGGTAGCCTTCATCCATGCATTGATTATCAGGGCCAAAATCATAAAGCCTCAAAATATACGTATCCCCTACTGTTAGTCCCATCTGTGCAGCTCCGATCTGCCCAAATATTCACGAAACTTGACCTGCACAGTGTTTAAAATCCCATGAGAATTCAACCTGGGGATGAATAGAGGATGGTCTTTAGCACCAGCTCCGGTCACTATAAATACTTGGTCATGCCATATGGGCTGTCTTATGCCCCCTCAGTGTTCCAGTCTTTAATCAATGCTGTATTGAGAGATATGCTGGGAAGGTTCATAATTGCCTATATTGATGACATTTTGATCTACTCCCCCTTCCATCCCTTCCATGAAAGTCACATCAAACATGTCAAAGAAGTCCTGTTTCCTAGAAAATCAGCTGTATGTCAAGGGGGTGAAATGTGAATTTGATGTCTCTACTGTCTCCACTGGGTTCACAAACTTTTATCAACAATTTGTCTGGGGATTCAGCTCAATTGCTATAACACTCACAGCTCTTCTGAAAAAAAGGCCCCAAAAACTACTGGAATCCCACTGCAGAAGCATTTAACAGATTAATTAAAAACTACATTTACCACTGCATACATATTACAGCACCCTCGTCCTGCAAAGCCATTCATGATTGAGGTGGGTGCAACAAAAGTGAGGGTGAGTACTGCATTTTTTGCGCTGCATTTGTTTGACCATAAGAACCTGGAATATCTCAGAACCATTAAACACCTGAACACACAAGGCCCCATTGTCCTTATTTTTCACCCAGTTTAAGTTAATGGATGGGCGGCATGGTGGTGCAGTGGTTAGCATTTTCGCCTCACAGCAAGAAGGTTCCGGGTTCTCCCCATGTCTGCGTGGGTTTCCTCTGGGTGCTTCGGTTTCTCCCACAGTTCAAAGACATGCGGTTAGGTTAATATGCGATGGCCTTGGGCTGAGGTGCCCATGAGCGAGGCACCTAAATCCCAACTGCTCCCTGGGCATTGTTAGCATGGCTGCCCACTGCTCTGGGTATGTGTGTGTGCTCATTGCTTATGTGTGTGTGCACATGTGTGTTCACTGCTTCAGATGGGTTAAATGCAGAGAGGAATTTCACAAGTGTGTGATGAATAAAGTTGTTCTTTCTTTCTTTCTTTCTTTCTTTCTTTCTTTCTTTCTTTCAAACCTAACGAACGATGGGGGCCTTTCTGTGTGGAGTTTGCATGTTTTCCTTGTGTCTGCATGGGTTTCCTCCTGTAGGTGCAATAGGCTTATCAAATCAGTCTTATGTAAAAAGGGATCAGTCTCATAAATTCATAAAGCATTAATTCAAGTGTCTAATAGCTTATAGCTAAAGTATTAAAATCAGTGGAATAACTTAGTGGTGATGCTGCTATTGCTTTAGTGAGTATTGTAGCTCTAATGTAATATGCTTACTCTAGAGCTATAACATTCATATAACAACCAAATGGGTGAAGGCAATTAGAATACTTGTTTGGCAGAGGTTGGCACTCAGTGAATGTTGTAGCAATAGACAGGACACAGTTTACTCCAAAGGTACCATTTATTGAAATAGCTGACATGAATTAGCAAACTAATACTGATCAGATATAGCAACAATAGCACCCAAGGAATAATTCAATATAAATTGTGATACAGTGTATAAAGCAATAGTCAGTAGTAATTAGAATAATAACCAGCAGTAAACAGAGTAAGAAATCAGCAGTGAATATGATGATAACTAAGGCACTAATGGTGATCAGAAGTAATGGGCGAGTGAATGTTAAAATGTGAGAGAGAAATCATGTGTGTGTGTGTGTGTGTGTGTGTGTGTGTGTGTGAGAGAGAGAGAGAGTGTGCGTGTGAGTATGTGTGTGTGTGAGAGTGTGTGAGTATGTGTGTGGGTGTAGGCGTGCGTGTGCGCAGCTGCGCACTAACAGGATGAGGAGGAGCTAGGGAGAGGGGGCGTGCACAGGCGCATGACAAGGAGGAGGGGAGTGAGGAACGAGGCTGTGTGCACGCACGAGCGAGATGGGTGTGGTATGTGAATGTAATGCTCAAGCCTTTGTGCTAGGATTTAAACCCAAACTTCTACTCAACCTTAGCTACTTCTGAAATCCCAATATTGAGGGGTGTAGTGTGATGGAGGGAGTTAAAGAGAGAGAGAGAGAGAGAGAGAGAGAGAGAGAGAACACGTGCACGATCTAACTAAATACAGATAGTAAACAAAGCGAATCAAACAACACGTGGTCTAAGACTGACTTTCATGTGAATCAAAATGCGTACATTTAAACCATGAATTAATTCAAATAAACAACACTCTCCACATTATCTAGCCACAACTAAGACTAACAATTGCCCAGGTGCCAGCCTTACTTCAGATCGCGCTTACTTGGCGACTGAACGTGCGCCATCTGTTATCCGAAGACAGCGCAGCGCGCAGGTCCAGGGAGAAAACAGTTCTGTTCCTTTTGCTTTTACAGCTCGTCAGCTGAAGATCTTCGGTGTCCTGTCGGTCATCCGATTATCTGGAAGGAATCTTGTTTGTAGTTCGCTGATGTTGCGAAAGGGAAAAGGGATCCAGTCGCCTTTTCTCTTTAAAATACTGCGTGGACTGCAGTAACTAACCGGTTCAGTTATTATTGCAACTATGCAAAGATCAAATGCATTGAACTTTGGCTAAAGGTCTGGTATCAATAGTTTGTTCTTTGTCCTTTGTTCTTCTGTAGCACAGATGCAATGACATCTCTTTCACACGTGGGATCCACCGCCAGAGAGAGAGAATTTCGATTTCGCCGCGGGTTTTAAGCACAGTCGTGACGTCACTGTATTTGGCATCCGGTATCATCTCTGTATCCAATGCCATTACAGGGAGTCAGAAGAATGGGCGGAGATAAAACATGGCATCGAGTACAGGGATTTTTGTGTTCAATACTGTACAGTGGAAGGGAGAAGATGGTTCATAAAGTGAAGCAGGGAATTGGTTACTATGGCTATGGCATGGCAGCCACCCCTACACCCCACAATTCAAAGACATGCAGATTAGGTAAAATACACAGCCACTGCGGTTGCACAAGCCAGTGCATATTTAGTGCCAGTCCCAAGCCCGGATAGACTGGGGAGGGTTGTGTCAGGAAGGGCATCCAGTGTAAAACCTATGCCAAATCAAATATGCGAAACAGATCCGCTGTGGGGCGGCACCGTGGTGTAGTGGTTAGTGCTGTCACCTCACAGCAAGAAGGTCCTGGGTTTGAGCTCAGTAGCTGGCAAGGGCCTTTCTGTGTGGAGTTTGCATGTTCTCCCTGTGTTTGCATGGGTTTCCTCCGGGTGCTCCAGTTTCCCCCACAATCCAAAGACATGAAAGTTAGGTTAATTGGTGGCTCTAAATTGACCGTAGGTGTGAAAGTGAGTGTGAATGGTTGTTTGTCTTTGTGTCAGCCCTGTGATAACCTGGCAACTTGTCCAGGGTGTACCCCGCCTCTCGCCCATAGTCAGCTGGGATAGGCTCCAGTTTGCCTGCGACCCTGTAGAACAGGATAAGTGGCTACAGATAATGGATTGATGGATGGATCTGCTGTGGCAACCCCTAACAGGAGCAGCCAGAAGAAGATGAAGACCTCAAACCAGGGACTGATTATAAGACAACGTGCCCCTGGGTATGGATGCGCAAAAGGCTGCCCTATAATAACCTCCCCCCAATTTCACATAAGACACGTCTCATGTGAGGTGTCTATAGATAGATGGAAAGATGATAATAATAACGCTTAACAGTATTATACACTCACCAGCCACTTTATTAGGAACACCCATCCACCTGCAGTTTTATGCCCTTATCTAACCAGTCAATCCCTTGATAGCAGCATAATGCATAAAATCATGCAGATACAAATCAAGAGCTTCAATTAATGTTCACTTCAAACATCAGAATGGGAAAAAATGTGATCTCTGTGACTTTCACTGTGGCATGGGTGTTGGTTTGAGCCAGATGGACTGGTTTGAGTATTTCAGAAACTGCTGATCTCCTGGGGTTTTCACACACAATAGTCTCTAAAGTTTACACAGAATGGTGCAATAAACAAAAATACATTGAGTGAGTGACAGTTCTGTGGGTGGAAATAAATGCCTTGTTGATAAGAGAGGTCAGGGGAAAATGGCCAGATTGGTTTGAGCTGCCAGGAAGGATACAGCAACTCTTTACAACCATGGTGAGCAGAAAAGCATCTCAGCATGCAACAGCAGAAGACCACATTGGGTTACACTCCTGCCAGTCAAGAACAGGAATCTTAGAATCAAGAACACATTCCTATTAAAATGGCTGGTGAGTGTATTTCACAAAGCACTTTAACAAGCAGCACTCACAGCACCTCTAATGGGCAAAATGCACCACAACAATCAACTCTATGGTCAAGTAATAATGGAGTTGTATCCTGGTCAAGAGGACTATGCTATGATTTAAGGGGCTTTATTCAGACAAAGGTGGAAAAACATGTGGGGTCCTCATGAACTATATCTTTAGGTACCTGCCACATTAATTATTATATTTTATTTTTTTTATTTTATTTTTTTGTTGTTGTTGTTTGTTTTTTGGAAGGGTTCCTTATTTCTCCTTGAGAGGTTCTAATGGAGCCACTGTTTTGTACTTTCTCTTTTTTTTTTTATTTCTCCTCACAGTGTTGCAGGATCCGTACAGATTGGCATCAAAATCAGAGGATTAGTATCCTAAATTCATACAGAAAATTAAAGTGACTCACTTTTAAGGTGTAATCATAGTTCTTTCTTGTAACATCTTCAAGTTAATGTATGTGTTTGGGTTGAGTGAACGCTGTGCACATCTGGCTGCTACTACGCACCGGTGTTTCCCGCAACTGTTTTTCATTTGGGGAACTCCTAGGACACTATCGGATTATTTTCACTGCTACTATCTGGTGTTTTCCTAAACTTTTACTGCTATACTCAAGGCATGCTCCATGACCATCTGTGAACTAATTGCATTGCTGATTAACTCATGCCTCAACTCTGGTATTGTTCCCACTGCACTCAAAACAGCTGCAGTTACCCCCATTTTAAAGAAGCCTGATTTAGATCCAACCTCTGTGTCTAACTATCGACTGATCTCCAACCTCCCCTTTTTAGCAAAAATACTGGAAAGAGTAGTTGCTTCACAACTTCACTCCTTTCTCACTGAAAACAATCTGTATGAGCCCTTTCAATCTGGTTTCCGCACACATCACAGCACAGAGACTGCTCCCCTGCAAGTGGTAAATGACCTCCTTCTGTCTGCTGATAGTGGTTCACTTAACCTTCTCATTCTCCTTGACTTATCTGCTGCATTTGACATCATCAATCATGACACACTCATCTCCCATCTGTCAGCGATTGGTATCACAGGCAAAGCTTTCCACTGGTTTCAGTCCTACCTCACCAACAGAAGACAGTTTGTCACACTGGGTCGACATAAGTCCTCTGTGTCCCTTGTTACTTGTGGTGTTCCTCAGGGGTCTGTTCTTGAGCCCCTCCTCTTCCTTATATACATCCTGCCCCTTGGCCAAATTATTCATAACTATGGTCTTCACTTCCATTGCTACACTGATGACATCCAATTCTATCTCACTACATCCTCCCCCACTGACCCCCTCCCAGTTCCCTTAATGACTATCAGACCTAATTTTGTGGATGCCTAATAATTTTCTAAAACTTAACACAGATTAAACAGAAAACATGCTTATCGGCCCCATATCTTCTAGCTTTATTCTTAACATCAACAATGCACTTGTTAAATCTTCACTTGTTATCAGAAACCTTGGAATATTGCTTGACCCCTCACACAACTTTGATCCCCACATTAAATCCCTCACCAAGACTACTTTCTTCCACCTCCGGAACATCGCTCGCCTTCACCCCTTCCTTTCCATTAGTGATGCTCAAACTTTGGTCCACTCCTTCATTATGTCCCACCTAGATTATTGCAATTCCCTTCTTATTGGCCTCCCTACTAAATCCCTTCAAAGACTACAATACATTCATAACTCTGCAGCGAGACTACTCACCCATACCAAACAATCTGCTTAGATCACCTACATTCTTTCTCAGCTTCACTGGCTACCTTTTCAGTCCCGAATTAAGTATAAAATCCTACTACTCACCTTCAAAGCCCTCCATAACCTTGGTCCTCCTTACATCTGTGACCTTCTGACCCCTTACACTCTATCCCGCTCTCTCAGATCCTCTAGCCATAATCGCCTTGCTGCCCCCTGCACCAGACTCTCTACCCTGGGTGGCAGGTCCTTCAGCACCATGGCCCCCAAGCTCTGGAATTTCCTTCCTCAACCCCTCCGTGACTGCTCTTCCCTTCCTTTGTTCAAATCTCATCTCAAAACCTTTCTGTTTCATGAACACTTCCCCTCCTCCACCACTGCATAAACTTACCACTCTTTCCCAATTTTTTTTGTGTTCTATTTTCTTTGACCTATGTAAAGTGACCTTGAGTTTGAGAAAGGCACTATATAAATGTAACTTATTATTTATTCTTATTTATGCTATTTCTTCAGTTTTCCAGGGAGACTTCTGAACCTAAGAGCACCTTTACATGGAAGCTCTGGTTTTGGGGGTCCCCTAACTCCATGGGCCACTGTGCCTGTGCCCAGTATGCCTGTTTGGTAATCCATCCTTATCTTGAACTAATATGATCACTTACAGCATTAACAGCAAACACTATAATACAAAAAAACAAAGAAAAGAACAACAAACCAAGAAAGAGGAAGAGAATCACTCCCTCCCTGTGACTAGATGGAATGATAAAAGATGCAAATTCCCAGCCCGCATTAAAGCAGTGAGTACCCAATGACAGCATATTGGTTGAGTTACATAATGTGATTTATCTCTCATTTTGACTTCAAGAATTCAGATCACTGAGTTCCTGCAGGTTCACTTACTTACCAGAAAAACAAATCAGGTAGGTTTTGTGTGTGTGTTTATTTCCTTGTGTACTCAACTACTTCAGAGAATTCTTTACTCTTATTTTACTAGCCCCACCCCCTTTTTTTTACATGTTTCCTTTTGCAGCTTGTTCTGATTATGTACACCTTAACATATTACATTTTCATGCTCAGATCCAGACCCATACCCAGTAGTATAAGACTGAGGATTTAAACACCCTGTAAACATGCCACATTAAATTGAAATCATTCAATGACACAATTTTAATATTAAATCATCCAGGTTTTAATGTTACATAACTACAGCCTCACAACAAATGAATTATTCACTGTGTGTGACAGTTCCTTCTTCAGAAATATATCTACGGAATTTTCAGCAGAAATTCTTAAGACACCGATGGACCTCAGTGGACAGAAAACAGGGTTTAGGATACCATTTTGGACACAGAGCTAATAATTGATTAGTTCTGTATTATACTTACATACATACATACTTGCATACATACATACATACATACATACATACATACATACATACATACATACATAAGTTCAGGCACACCTATTTTATTCATAGGTTTTTCTGTATTTTTACTATTTTCTAGGGTTATGGGAATGGAATTATGGGGTAAATAAAAAAAGTGTTTAAAAAATAAAAACATGTTTTATATTTTAGATTCTTCAGAGGAGCCAGCGTTTACCTTGATGACACTTTGTACACTACTGGCATCATCTTAACCAGCTTCATGAGGGAGTCACCTGGAATGCTTTTCAATTAACAGGTGCATCTTGTCAAAAGTTAATTAGTGGAGTTTCTTGCTTTCGTAATGCGTTTGAGATCAAATAGTAAACAGTAAATAATAAAAATCCAGTAAATAGCCCACAACTGGAGTAATCTATATTAGAGTAGAGTGGGGGAAAAAGCCCCCCTTAAGGAAAATTCAGTTTTTCTCCAAGTTGAAATGAACCATGTGTTGTTTTAATCATAGTTTTTGACAACAGTGACATGAACAATAATGCCACCTAAAGTTTGCCTAAAGTTAATACTTTTTTTTTTAACAAAAACAAACATTGTGCCAATTACCCCCCCCCCCCCCCCCCCAGTGGGGTAAAAGGCCCCCTGAGGTGGGGCAATAGGCCCCCTCACTCAAAAAAAAGCTGTTTGGATAGCAAAAGTGTTTACTTAAGCCTATAATGTGAAAGAAACAAGAAAATATCCCTGAATTAATGAATAGATGCATTATTTTATTATATTTCGCATTTTAATTTCAATATAATTTTGTGTGGATTGAACATGAATTAACAAAGAACAAGTTATTCATTAATTCAGGGATATTTTCTTGTTTTTTTTGAGTGAGGGGGCCTATTGCCCCACCTCAGGGGGCCTTTTACCCCACTGGGGGGGGGGGGGGGGGGGGGGGTAATTGGCACAATGTTTGTTTTTGTTAAAAAAAATTAAGTATTAACTTTAGGCAAACTTTAGGTGGCATTATTGTTCATGTCACTGTTGTCAAAAACTATGATTAAAACTAAACACATGGTTCATTTCAACTTGGAGAAAAACTGAATTTTCCTTAAGGGGGGCTTTTTCCCCCACTCTACTCTAATTATGATAAAAGGAAACAATGCCCCCTGGGGGCCATTTACCCCGCCATTAAGGGGGCGTTTTACCCCACAGACTACACTTTTACAAAAAAGGGTCTTACTTTCAAAATGTGATTCAACTTTTTATACCTAATGTATTTTTTTTAACGTACTGACTTGTCTACTCATACCACATACACAGCTGTGATATCTGACGAAATAGCAGCTATCTAAATACAGTTTTACTGATATCTGAAAATTATATCACTTACCATGAAATCTGATTTCTCTCCACTGCGTCGCTGATATGCGATCCACAGTGGATATTTGTATATCCCCGTTGTGAAGCCAGTCCATAGCAACAAAAGAAATGTAACTTTGCGCCATCTGGTGGTTATTTTGGGTAAAAGAGGCCGGGGGCTTTTACTCCACGGGGGCATATTACCCCACTCTACTCTATGTCAAGAAGCGCTCAACAAAGAAAAGAAAAATGACAGTCTATCATTACTTGAACACATGAAGTGTCTTTTAATGAATATAAATAAACACATGACTTAGAAGGTGTGTCCAAACTTTTGACCGGGACAGTATATGCACAGTGAGTGCGTGATAACGTTCATGCAAGTCAGGAATCATGTGCTCATATGCTCCACCCTTTAGCCACTATAAAAAGCTGCACCAGGTTTTGCTCGAATCAGTTCACACACGCACACACAGGTGCTGCTGTCTGACTCATCCAGCCAGAATGCACTTTCCTTTCCGCAAACGCTCCTCCGTGCCAAGGTCTCGAGGGAACTCTAATGTCTCCTGCTGTCCAGTGGTTGCGGGTTCTGCTGTACTTTACTGCGAAACATGCGATCAGCCACTCAGCAGCCGCTGCGTCATTAATGGCACACACCGTGATCACCGCCTGAAGGATCTAAAGGATGCTGTGCATGATCAAGTGGTAAGAGCTGTTGTTTGTTCCTACTTTAACTGAAAATAGGATGAATAAAACACTACTCACAATGTCTCTGCATAAATAAATATTTACCTGATGAATAACACACCACAGGTCGCAATGATGATGAACGATAATTAATCTTGAGCTTTATGAATGATAATGCATCATGGTGATCATATTTATTCACTGTGTTATAGGAAAAAGTAGAAAAGCTTTCCAAGGACCTGACAGAGAAGGAAAAGAAGTTTGGCAACTTCATACCAAAGATTGACGCAGCAGAGCGCAAGCTCGAGGTGAGATTTAACAGAATGAATCAACTTTAAAAGAAATAATTTAAAAAAAAAAGCTTCTGTTTACATAGATTATTTACAACTCCAAAACCAGTCATGTGACTCAAAAGTTGAATGGCATCCGAGACTTATTATTATTATTATTATTATTATTATTATTATTATTATTATTATTATGTATTCTGTTCATTAAGAAAGAAAATTCAGTGTTTATTATTTCTCGTTTGTACATCATTATCTATTCATTTATGTTGTTTCAAGACCTTGCCTTGTTTAGTGTGCTCACCGAGTCTCCCTAATGTATCACATTTAATGTTTACAATTTTACTTCACAATGCACATTTTAAAAAAAAAACAAGGAAGCTGAACAAAAAGTGTATACAGTTTTTAATTAGAAAGTAGTCTAGTAAAATTTGTTTGAAAAGTTTCATAAAGGGAAAGATCACTGGTGCTTGATTTGAAAGAAATACATAAAATATATCTATTATATTTGCTATTATGATTCCTCACGTAAATGTCCTGTGATGTTCAGGAGATGTGCAAACAAACAGAGGAGCTTCTTCAGAAGGAGTACAGTGCCCTGATGGCTTTGATCGAGCATAATCAGCAGCAGGCTTTTTTCATCCTGAATGCACAGAAGGAAACCATAAAGCGGCAACTACATCAGCTGCTGGAGGACACACATAACTACAAGGCCAAGTCCACAGCCATAATCGAGGACATAAAACAGCTCAGCAGCAAAGAAGAGAGCGAGAACCCAGCCAGCCTGCTGGTAAACACTCAGTTAGCTCAATAAATTTGAATCTAATGTAAGAGCAACACACATATGCACAATGCTAATCTCTGATTTTACCTGCTTTCCGCACAGGGGGAGATCAGTGCACTTGAGACCAGGTGAGTCATACACACTCTCACTAACATCCTTTTATTAATTTATCAGATGTTCAGTTCATAAAACTGAGCTAGCCTAGAACCTTGGAGTCTAAGATTGAAATAAATTGTGGTTATCTCGCAGCCTATATACGATGAAAGAGTTTTACTCCTCTGTGGACAAGAAGTTGGAAGTTGATGACACAAAACTGAAAGCTCTGGAAAACTCCATCAAGAAAATTGTGGAAAGAAACAAAGAGCTTCTGCCAAGGCCATGGGAATGTAAGTCACTTCACATATTTTTAATCATAATGTAGGTACTGTAATAAAAAAAAGATAATTATAAAAGCGAGTTAAGCAACTACACGAGAAATGCCTGTGGTATGATAGTAATACAAGTGTGTAGGAATTTATTTATGGCACTAGTGAGGGAACTGAGATCAAGATGTAACAAGAGGTTGAAGAAGAAGCCTTTATTTATCACATATACAGTAATGCACAGTGAAATTCTTTTCATTGCATCTTCCAGCTTGTTAAGAAGTTGGGGTCAGAGTGTGAGGTCAGCCACGGTGATGGTGAAATGGTGCCCCTGGAGTAGATAGAGCAAAGGGCCTTACTTACGGTCCCAACAGTGGCACCTTTAACCACTGAGCCACTTGTTCATATGGGTTAAAGTTGATAATTATGATCTAATAATTTTTTTAATTATTTATTTCACCCACAGTCTCAGAGACCATCAATTTGGATGAGAGTAAAAAGCCAGAGAATGTCCAGATCTCGGAGGACAAGACAGAGATGTCGGTGAACCCTTCAAGCAATATCGGCCTTAGTAGTCAATCCCCATGGAACAGCATGCAGGCATCTCAGACATTCGATAAAGGCCTGCATTACTGGGAGGTGGCTGTAGGAGACTGTGAGAGCTGGGCAGTGGGAGTGGTGGAACAAAGCCGGGCTAAACGCATCCAAATTCAAGCTAAGGACGAGAAAACAAATTCATGGATTCTGGAGTGTGATGGTGGTGAGCTCTCAGTGCTGCACAACAACGACTTCAGCAGGGTCAAGGAGAGCAACATTCAAACCCTCGGTGTATTTTTGGACTGCGATAAAGGGCGACTGAAGTTCTACAATGTCAATACAGGCTTCATTCTGCACTCATTTTTTGTTCAATTCAAGGGCTCCATGTGTCCCGTTTTCAGAATCCGTGCAGAGACAGAGAAAATGGCACACCTGAAGATCTGCAACCTGATTCACATCGATGAGCATTATGACAACAGCGACATCTCCATGCCCTCAGAGATGTCATCTGAGGAGAACATGGAGTCAGCTTCTGACATCTCAGATTAGGACATGATTTCAAAAATGTGTGTAAATAATAAATTACAATAAATAATTATAAATTATAAATATTTATTTTAAGGACTATCTATTAAAAGTGCATTACTTTTACTGCAGTGTTTAATGATGATTAATGAAGATGTGTTACATACACACAGCTGGGCTGTAACTGTGCAATAAATAATTTGTCATGTGAAAAATGCATATGTAAATCCTGTTCTACAGTCATAAATAATACAATGATAATGAGAATACAATGACAAATTATAAATATTTATTTTAAGGACTGTCTATTTAAAATGTGCTACTTTGACTGCAGAAGATTAATGAAGATTCATGAAGATGTGTTTCATACACACAGCTTAGCTGTAACTGTGCAATAAATAACTGCATATGTAAGTCCTGTTTTTGTATGGACCACTGTAAAAATGTTGATGTTTCATTAAATGTTTGAATGATATCACAACAGTTTTTTTGTTAATTTTTCATCTTCGCATACCACATGTGTCTCACAGCTGAGAATTGCCAAAGTTCACCTGCCAATCATGTGGCAGATACCATGTATATAACACACAACAATCCTACTTCTAATATTATATTGTTTCTCTACTAGTAAACCTCTGCTGTTCTTAATTTTGACACAAAAACCATTTGGTCCTTACTGTCTTGTTGATGAGATAGGTCAGAGGAGAATGGCCAGACTGTTTTGATCTGACAGAAAGTCTAAGAATAGTAACTCAAATAACCATACTTTACAACCATGGTGATCAGAAAGGAATCTCAGAATGCACAACATTGAGACAGACAGACTACAACAGCAGAAGATCATGTCAAGGACTAGTCCTGTCAGCCAAGAGCACAAATCTGAGGCTAGAGTGGACACAAACTCATTGAAATTGGACAGAAAGCCAAAGGAGTTATTCTATCATTCAATTATTTTGGTTAAGTTTACTTACATGTTTACTTTTTCATTGTATACTGTACCAACTTTTTAACATTTAATTTTTTGTGTACATCTACATAGATGCTGAGTGGATGGCTGTCATCAGTCTTGGGAGACCATGGTTTGTGTCCAGAATGTCTGTTCAGTTGGCACTGGAACAGCACCTCGAGTGACTGTATAAGCCCACATGTGAGTGGCAGTCTCTGCTGCAGCAGGTGCACTTGAAGGCAGCGTCAGTGCCAGCCGTCGCCAAATGGCTGGCCTTCCTCAGGGCACACTTCTCCTCCGCTGCCTGTGTCAGTTTGGCCTCCCCTCACTGGACACCTCTGCACAGCTCTTGCCTCCACTGACAGCAGTCACTGGTGAGTTCCTCCCACCTCTCAACATTCATGTTGAGCGCTTTCATGTCGTGCTTGCAGACGTCTTTAAAGCGGAGGTGGGGGTGTCCTTGTGCATGTTTTCTGGTGGCCAACTCACTGTACAGCAGGTCCTTGGGGATCCTCACATCCTGCATGCAGTGGACGTGGCCAAGCCAGCGAAGGCAATGCTGCTGGAGCATCATGAAGATACTTGGGATGTCGGTGTGAGCAAGCACCTCGTTGTTTGTGATTTGGTCCATCTAAATGATGCCAAGAATGTGCTGCAAACTCTGCAGATGGAAAGTGTTCAACGGATTCACCGCCATACAGCAAGGTGGAGAGTATGCAGGCTCTGAAGACTGCTACCTTGGTGTGGACAGTCAGTTTGCTGTTCTCCTAGACACACTTGGACAGTTTGACGCATATTCCTGTAGTACAACCGATCCATCTGTTGAGCTCGGCATCCATAGAAAGGTTGTCAGATACTGTGGAGCCAAGATAGATGAATCCATGTACCACCTCCAGTACGTAGTCATTGATGATGATTATTGGAGAGTCTCTAATGCTCTGGCCCATCACTTTCATTTTCTTCAGGCTGAATTCCTAACAGGCATGAGCCAAGCTGTCCATGAAGTGCTGCAACTGTTCCTCCTTGTGTGCCGCCACAGCTGCATCATCAGCAAACAGCATATCTCTAATCAGGACCTTGCAAACTTTGGTCTTTGCTTTCAGCTGGGACAGACTGTGCAGCTTGCCATTGGATATGGTGTGAAGATAGAGCCCATCAGTGGATGTGCCTAAGGCATGTTTCAACATGACAGCAAAGAAGATGCCAAACAATGTAGGGGCAAGAACACAGCCCTGCTTAAGGCCGCTCCTGGCATCGGAAGCCTGTGAAGATGAGTTGTTGAACTGAACAACATCCTTCATGTCCATGTGGAATGACTGGATCATGCTTAAGGGCCTGGAAGAACATCCAATCCTTGTGAGGACTTTGAAGAGGCCCTCACGGCTGACAAGGTCAAGAGCCTTGGTCAGGTCTATGAAGGTGATGTACAGAGGCTGCCTCTGCATTTCTCCTGAAGCTGTCGCAGGGAGAAGATCATGTCGATCGTGGAGCATTCTGACCTGAACCCGCACTGTGATTCAGGGTAAACCCTATCAGCTAGTTTCTGCAGTCTGTTGAGAATCACATAAGCGAAGACCTTGCCGACGATGCTCAGGAGTGAGATCCCCCTGTAGTTATTGCAGTCACTTCAGTCACCCTTATTCTTGTACAGAGTGACTATGTTGCAATCCCTCAGGTCTTGGGGTACTTCTCCTTGCTCCCAGCACTGACAAAATAGAATGTACAAATGTTGAAGCAGGACACTCTTTCCACACTTGATGATCTCTGGCGGAATTCCATCCAGTCCTGGCACTTTCTGTGTGAGTAAACCACCGATCAATTTACTCAACTCCTCAATGGTGGGCTTTTCACCCAGCTCTTTCATGATGGGCAGGTGTTCAATGGCATCCAATGCAGCATCTGAGATACTGCTGGCTCAGCCATACAACTATGAATAGTGATCCACCCATCTCTCCACCTGCTTTTCTGTGTCTGTGATGACTTCTCCAGATGCAGACTTGATTGGTACCATCTTGCTCTGGGTTGGCCCGAGGGCTTTCTTAATCCCGTCATACATGCCGCAAATGTCAGCATCAACTGCAGACTGGATACTCTCACACATCTGCAGCCAGAAGTCATTTGCACAGCACCTGGCAGTTTTCTGAACAGTGCTTCTGGTTGACCTTAATGCTTGCAGAGTAGACTGGGATGGATGTCGCTTGTACTCCATCAGTGCGGCACACTTCTTCTTAATCACAGGAGTGAGCTCTGCTGAGTTGGCTTCAAACCAGTCTTGCATTTTCCCCACTTTCTTGCCAAAGGCAGAGAAGGTGGTGCTATGGATCTTATTTTTCAGGGAGTTCCATTTCTGCTGGGAGGCTCCCTCTGGAGGTACTGCTAGAAGAATGTCTTCCAGAGTCCTGGTGAACTCCTCTACCTTTTCTGGGTGTTGAGTCTTGCTGGTGTCTATACGTGATTTCCCCGGTGGCCTGGCATGATGTATCTTCTTCAGCTGGAGCCTGATCTTGCTGCAGACCAATGAATGGTCAGTGTCACAGTCAGCACTCTGATAGGAATGTGTGATGAGTATGTTCCTCAGGTGGCAGCATCTCATGATGATCAGATCAAGCTGATGGCAGTGCTTAGACTGAGGATGCTGCCAGGAAACCTTGTGCTGTGGTTTGGTCTTGAAGTAGGAATTGGTAATGCACAGCTCTTGTAACATACACAGCTCAAGCAGGTGTTGCCCGTTTTCATTTTTGCTGCCAATTCCATACTGGCCCAAACAACTAGGCCAAGAGGTGTGGTCGCTTCCAACTCTGGTATTGAAGTCGCCAAGTAACAGCATGGGTTCCTGTCTTGGGAGTCCCTGGATGACTATCTGTAAGTGGTCATAAAACTCATCTTTGGCCTCTGGTGATGAGCAGAGAGTGGGAGTGTACATGCTGACTAGGTTGGCTGACCCATCGGTAGTGTGAAGATGCATGGAGCATATTCTCTCAATCCTGTTTTCACCGGGCTCAATCATCTTCAGCAGTGAGTTCTTGACAGCAAAGCCTACACCATACTCTCTGGCATCATCCACACTCTTTCCCCACCAGAAGAAGGTGTAATCATTTTCACATAGTGTTCAAGAGTCAGCCAATCAAGTTTCCTAGAGCACAGTGATGTCCATTTGGAATCTGAGCAGTTCGTTGTTTAGCACTGCTGTCTTTCATGTGTCTCTCATTTCCTGAAGGTCCACTGACAATCCAGATGTCATGGTCTGAATGTTTCAGCATGCAAATCAGAGCGCTTGTCTCCTTCTTCCTTTTCTTATCTTGTCTGATGCTGAGTTCACAGTCTGCATGTCAGACATTCAAACCCTAAGCCCCACGCACCCCATGAAGCTGGCGGACTGTGGTGGGACAGCACCTTATTGGCTGGGGGCTGCCCAGCTTAAGGCAGGCGGTAGCTGTCCAGTGAGACACAATGGTCCCTCCCACCATCAGAAACAATCCCTGGCACCATGCCAGTCAAGCCAGACTTATAACTGGTATACTGCTGTTTCCCGTGTTGTGCCAGGTCACAAGTCTGGGCAGGGATAATATGGAAGACTAGCTGTTGCCCATGCAGCAGGTACCCCCTCTCCATTCTGCCAATGTTGTCCAAGGGAAGGGCTAGAGCTGATACGCTTGGAAGTGGTGTCATTGCAGGAGTTGCCAGAATGAGGTTGTAAATAGCGCTGAACTGCCTTACACTGCAAAAACTGAAAACTGAATTTGAGGAGAAAACTACTTAATACTAGTGAAATTATCTTCCTGCATGGACAAATATTTTTACTTGAAAAGACATCTTAGAATAAGTTGGTTGCAGTCTACAACTAAGTTTAATAATCTCAGAATTGGTGTTTCGTATTCTTCTAATAGGAAATGCTAGATCATTTCAACTGTTTTCAAGATATTTTCACTTGCTAAGATATCATTTTTTGCAGTGTAGGGACTCCAGCTCCTGATTTTTCCTCAGGGTTAACTCCTGAAGCCTTTCCCATGAATGAGCATAGCCGCAAGGCAATGCAGGTTTGAAATAAGAGTTTTTCTTCTGGAATATACCGTTCCTTACTCAGCCCCTGAGATACCTTTTAGAAAGAAGAAAGGACATCAGCCATGACCTCACAGAAGTAATTGTTGCTGCTCATCAATCCGAGAAGGGTTATAAGGCAATCTCTAAACTCACCATTCACACCATTTACCTTTCACACTGTGAAACCATTGACCATTCTACAGTGAGAAAGACTTTAGATAACTGACTCTCAAATGGATGTATGCTCAGCTGTCACTTAAATGGGGTTAGAGTCCAGATGTTACTAGATAGCAGAGCCCAAGTTAGTATGGTGAGGAAGTCTTGGTTAGAACAAACTTTACCAAATGTCAAAATCCAACCCCTCAACAGCCTACTTTCAGAATTCACACTTGACATCACAGCCACAAATGGGACAGCTGTACCATTTGATGGGTGGATTGGAGTCCTTTTGGAAGTGATAAGTCAAAAACATGGGAGAGTAGCAATACGGGTACCAATGCTAGTGAGCAGAAGTTGTGTGACTACCCCACTGCTGGGTTTTAATGTGATTAAGGAGATAATCATGGAAATTGAGCAACAGCCAATTTCTGTCGGAGGCAATGAGTGTCCGGAGGCACACTGTTGAAACTCTTGTCTCTGTGCTAAATGAAATGTCATTGCAGGAAGAACCAGTAAGCCCTGTGGTGAAAGTTGGGAAGAGAGGACTCACCGTTCAAAGGGGCCAGATCTGTGAGGTCAAGTTTAACCCAGGTGAAAATAGCTTATAAGTTAATAATTAGTTGAATAAATTAGAATAAATATTGAGCAGAATTTCATCATTTTACAAATTCATATTAGTGATAAAAACAATGTTAAAATCAGATTAATCAGATTAAAAGTAGTATTTCATCTTGTTTGTGAACTATTTTGTCAGTTTAGTTTAATAGTACTGTAGCTTTAAAAAACTGTAGATCTATCAGCCAATCAGAATGCTTGCAGTGGTTTTCTGCTAAAAAAAAGAGACGACAGGACTGAATGAGACCAAGAGATGGAAGATCATGCTGACGAGTTAAACCAGTGAGCTAATTGAAATGATCAGATATTGAGTATCGCTGACCTTTATTTTATGTTCTGAAGTGTTTTATTTATCGTTCTGTCTATGCTGATAGACTGTGGTAATTTTGAACATTCTTTTGCTAAGTTGACTAAGTTGCTAGGGAAAGTTAGTGTCGCAATCATTCTATGAAAGCAGCCTCTCTCACTTGATGATCCACTCCTTGAATGAACTGTTAGAGGTAGAGACTGTGAATGGTCAAGCTGTACCCTATACAGGCTTTATAGAAGTTAACATCACCTTTCTGAAGCCCTGTTTTGGCTCTGAAATCTCTGTGTCCACCCTTGCATTAGTAGTCCCAAACACAAGATCAAATGCACAATCCAAACTCTTGATAGGAACTAATACCTTGGATTTGGTGTATGAGAACTGCTGCAATGTGAATACAGATATTCAAGCTCTTCCATATGGTTACAGAGTTGTCCTGAAAGTAATGCAGCAGAGAAACAAGCAGAAAGAAGACAGTAGCTTAGGGCTAGTGAGGCTATCAGGAAAGGAACCAAGGGTTGTCCCTGCTGGACAAAGCTGTGTCGTAGAAGGACTAGCTCATGTCAACAGCCAAGCTTTAGACTGGTGGATTGTTATCAAACCCCCTTCATTGTCTTCCTTGCCTGGAGGCATGCTAGCCACAAGCTGTTTACTGACTCTTCTTGATGACCCACCCAGAAAACTACCAGTTGTGCTACACAATGAGAGTAAGCATGAGATCATTATTCCAGCAAAGAGTGTGTCATAGCTGAAATTCATGCCCTGCAGGAAGTAGTTTCACGTAAGCGAAGCCCTGCTAAGCCAGCACACTCTGATAAACTCCCAAAGTCTTCTGAAAATGTAAAGCTGAACTTAAACTTCAATGACTTCCCACTTTCAGCTGAATGGAGAGAGACAATAAAGAAGAAGCTGTGTGCTATGCCCGAGGTGTTCGCTCTACATGATTCAGACTTTGGTCGAACAGATAAAGTCAAGCATCAGATCAAACTGAGTAATGAGATCCCCTTCAAGCACCGACCTTGACCGACACATCCAAGAGATCTTGATGCAGTGCGGAGACACCTGCAAGAGCTAAGTGAAGCAGGAGTAATCCGTGAGTCAGAGTCGCCTTTCCCCTCGCCCATAGTTGTGGTTAGAAAGAAGAACGGAGATGTGAGACTCTGCATCGACTACCGAAAGCTAAACCTCCAAACCATCAAGGATGCGTATGCGCTACCTAACCTGGAGGAAGCTTTTTCTGTGCTCACAGGCTCAAAATGATTTTCTGTTCTGGACCTCAAGTTCGGTTATTATCAGATCGAAGTTGAGGAACCCGATAAACCGAAAACAGCCTTTGCATGTCCATTGGGGTTCTGGGAGTTTAATAGAATGCCTCAGGGTGTGACTAATGCTCCCAGTACATTCCAGAGGCTGATGGAAAGCTGCATGGGGAATATCAACCTCAAAGAAGTCCTTGTATTTTTGGACAATCTGATAGTCTTCTCAGGCACTGTTGAAGAACATGAGACCCATCTTCTCCATGTCCTTAACCATTTGAAGGAGTACGGCTTGACGCTGTCCTTGGAGAAATATAAATTTTTCCAAACATTAGTGAGGTACTTAGGACACGTAGTGTCACAATACAGCGTTGAAACAGACCCCGAGAAGATTAAGGCCCTGAAGACTTGGCCTAGCCCAAAGAACCTGAAACAGCTACGCTCATTTTTAGGATTTGCTGGATATTACCGGCGATTTATCCAGAATTATTTGAAAATAGTAAAGCCGTTAAATGACCTCACCGCTGGGTACCCACCACTTAGAAAGAGTGATAAGCCAAAAGAGAACAGTGGTGAGTACTTCAAGCCAAGAGAGCCCTTTGGAAAAAGGTGGACTGATAGCTGCCAGAAAGCTTTTGCAACCATCATTGACAAGCTCACCACTGCCCCTGTGTTAGGATTCGCTAACCCCAAGCTACCATATGTGTTGCATACAGATGTGAGTACAACTGGGCTAGGAGCAGTGCTCTACCAGGAGCAGGAAGGAGTTATGCGTGTTATAGCTTATGCCAGCTGTGGACTGTCAAAGAGTGAATCCCGTTACCCAGTTCACAAACTTGAATTCCTCGTGCTCAAGTGGGCTGTATCAGAGAAGTTTGCGGATTACCTGTACGGTATCTCTTTTACAGTGGTTACAGACAGCAACCCATTAACTTACCTGCTCACCACAGCTAAGTTAGATGCGACTAGTTACCATTGTCTGTCTACCCTCTCCACCTTCAGATTCCAGCTTCAGTACTGAGCAGAGAAACGCAATCTTGATGCTGATGGCCTCTCACGACATCCACATGCTGAACCTGTTAATGACTTAGTGTCTCAGAAAGAAGAGGAGCGGATTTGTCAGTTTATACACCATCACTTACCTGAGTCTGATGAGTTCACTCGTCTCTCTGCCAAGACTGTTAGTGCAGTTTGTGAGAAACATTTAGTTTGCCCCCCCTGTGAACACCAGTGAGAGTGGTCTCATCCTCCCTCTTGTTGCATCTCTTGCCATGTTGACTACAGCTGTTCCAGACAGCTTGGAGAGCTGCGATGGGTTTCCTGTCATCCCCAGTGTACCAGAGGAAGATTTAAGATAGCAACAGAGAGCAGATCCTGCCATCTGTAAAATCATCCATCTGATGGAGACTGGGGAGACCCCTACTCCAGCTGTTAAGAAAGAGCTGCCTGATCTTCCCATCTACCTGCGAGAGGTGAACAAGCTTGAGTTGAAGGATGACATCCTCTACAGGAAAAGGCAAATTGGCAATGAAACTCACTACCAAATAGTCTTACCTGAGAAGTTTAGAGACATGGTTATGATAAGCCTTCATGATGACATGGGTCATTTAGGTTTCAACCAGACCCTTGACCTCACTCGATCCAGATTCTTCTGGCCAAGAATGGCTAATGACATCGAGAAAATGATAAAGAGTTGCAGCCGCTGTGTACATCGGAAAGCACTGTCGGAGAAGGCAGCACCTCTAGTGAACATTCGGGTCACTAGACCCCTAGAGCTAGTCTGTATGGGCTTCCTCTCAATTGAACCAGACCAAAGTAATACGAAGGATGTACTTGTGATCACTGATTTCTTTACCAAATATGCAGTAGCAATCCCAACTCCAAATCAGAAGGCTCGAACAGTAGCCAAGTGCCTGTGAGAAAATTTTGTAGTACACTATGGCTTCCCTGAAAGATTGCACAGCGATCAAGGCCCAGACTTTGAGTCTAAAACAATCAAAGAATTCTGTGATCTTGCGGGTATACACAAAGTTAGAACGACACCATATAATCCCAAGGGAAACCCTGTAGAAAGATTTAACAGGACACTTTTAAGCATGCTTGGTACACTCAAAGCTCAAGACAAGACCCACTGGCAAGACTCTGTGAAGCCATTAGTGCATGCTTATAATTGCACTAAACATGAGACAACTGGGTTCACGCCCTACGAGCTAATGTTTGGGTGGCAGCCTCGGTTGCCTATTGACCTTGCCTTCAATGTTCCAATGAACAACAGTGTACAGAAGTCTCACTCCCAGGATGTACGAGCCCTGAAAGACCATCTTCAGGAGAGTTACCAACTTGCTAGGAAGAATGCTGCTAAAGCAGCTGAAAGGAACAAAATTAGGTTCAACAGATGAGTCACTGAATCCACATTGGATGTGGGTGATTGGGTACTAGTCAAAAATGTATGGCTAAGAGGAAAACACAAGTTAGCTGACAAGTGGGAAGAAATTGTGCATGTCATTGTGAGCCGAAAAGGAGACCTTCCGGTTTACACCGTCAAGCCCGAGAACAAAGACAGTCCTCTCAGAACACTGTACAGAGACCTCTTGCTACCCTGTGGGTTCTTGCCAGTCCCTAATGAAGAACCTCCTGCTGTGTCTAAACCTCGAAGGCCCAGTACCCATCAACGTCCACACCCTGACCCTGGCGAGCAAGAGCCAGAGTTTAACTCTGATGAAGAAGATGACTTCATCTATACCTTTCAAGATCCAGTCTTTAGAACTACAAGGTCCACACAGGAATCTGTTGTGCCTGTGCCTCCCAGAGAACAGATGACCCATTCTCCTGTTGAGCCAGCCTTTTCGGATCCAGTAGTTTCCAACAGTGCTCCAGAGGATCCTGGTCAAGTCTTATCTGGAAGCCCACCATCACTGGAGACACAACATGCACCTGAAGTGGAACCCATGACCATAAGTGACCAACCTGAAAGAGAAAACTTATCTGAACAGATAGCAGACAGACCTGTGGAAGAAATAGAATCCAAAACAGTTACAGCTGATGCTGGAAACTTACCTGTAGATCAGAATGGAGAAAGTACACAGGAACTTAATGATCCTGAAACAATGGAAAGTGACGGAACCTTACATCAGAATGAGACAGAGATTGATGGAGTAACAAATGATCAAGATGAAAATGAAGACCATAGTAAAGTGCGAAGATCTTCAAGACAAAGAGAACCGCCAAAAAAACTGACATATCCTGAGCTTGGGAATCCCTTAGTGATGATTGTCCAAAAATTCCAAAGTTTGAGTTCAGCCATCACTAATTCCCTAGTAGGAACTAGCCTAACCCCACTACCTGAACCCAAAATAGTGTAACCCTCTAACTTATGCAAAGGGACTTGCATAGATTTAGGAGGGGAGAGTGTAACCCAGGTGAAAATAGCTTATAAGTTAATAATTAGTTGAATAAATTAGAATAAATATTGAGCAGAATTTAATCATTTTACAAATTCATATTAGTGATAAAAACAATGTTAAAATCAGATTAATAAGATTAAAAGTAGTATTTCATCGTGTGTGTGAACTATTTTGTCAGTTTAGTTTAATAGTACTGTAGCTTTAAGAAATTGCAGCTCTATCAGCCAATCAGAATGCTTGTAGTGGTTTTCTGCTGAAAAGACAACAGGACTGAACGAGAATGGGAGGTGAAAGGTCATGCTGACGAGTTAAACCTGTAGGTATCATGCCGCCATCTTGTGTCAGAACTACAATTCCCAGTCCACTTCCGTGTGACCTACGTCACGCGTGGGCGGGATCATCTACGTCATCATACAAGGAAACATAAAACAATGGGACAACGCTTCCATTTCTGCTCTCTCACGTCTGGCTTCCGATGGATCTGGATGTATAAAGAGGCGCGCTCTCCACCCCAAAAAGACGTCTTCTTTCTTGCAAGATCCATCACTCAGCGCGATTTTCCTTCTTACCCTTGGCAAAGGTAAACTCTAGAGTCGCGCGATCTTTAAACTCAACCTGAGTTACAACCGGTTTACTTGCATTAGAAGTGACGTCACGACTGCAGCCCAGGCAGTTAAAAGTTAAGAAGCGATTGAATCCTTTTTAACTCAAAGCGCTGTGCATCTTATTCTGATCAGAGACTTTTCCTCACGAACGCTGAGGTTCGGACCAAGAACCCTCTGCTTTTCACGGGAACCACCCAAGTGCTCCGTTCGACCCGAAAGTTTTCTGCGCCTTCATCACGAGCAGCTCACGTGCTCCCACGGCGAGGCCTGAAGCTACACCGGCGAATAGTTCTTCATATCTTGCTAAAGGCAGGATTAAGTAAGATTTTGGCATTTGGGCATAATTAGGATAGTCTTAGGAATTTGCTTTTATTTGAAATAGTGTGAATTTAAACCCAGGTTTATTGTTACACTGTTGAACACGCAGCGTGTTGATTTATTTTGGTTCTATGTTCTCTCAATTGTTTAATAGATAGGCTGCGCATGCTTCTCTCTTTTATTCTTTACTACTAACATATAGTTCTCATTATTATACATCTTGATGTCATTAAGATTTCAGTGGATTCAGTATGGTTATGAGCTAGTGGGTTAGCTACAGCTTCGCTTTTGTCTGCTTAGCAACACAAAGCTAATCAAGGCCTACCATGTGCTCAGCAAGCCATCAGGCCTAACAAACACACTTTAGCTAGGCTATAGGGCCTTTCACAAACACATACTAGCAACACAAGGCTAATCTAGGCCTCCACCACGTGTAGTTAGCTACACGAGGCTAAACACAGAGCTAATCCTTTGTTCTGTTTAGATAACATTCTTTTGTTTAGCTACCAACAAGCTAGGCCTCCACCACGTGTAGTTAGCTACACGAGGCTAAACACATGGTCAAGTCCTTCACACTCCCTCTCTCTCTCTCACACACACACACACACACACACACACACTTACTTCACTGCTTGTATATATTGATATCTTTTTATCTTTGTATAATAAATTCATTTATTAAACAAACTGTGTTTATTTGTGTGAATAACATCTGAAGTCCCCAATTTTCTCAAAGAATTCAAAAAGGGTGCAAATGTTATATAATATGGTAAGTGATCTTAATAATTTGGAAATGTACCATAATTTAGCTGTTTGGTAATTTATTATTAAGCACCAGGATTAATGGTATGATTCACTAAATGATTCCCTAAATGATTCATTGAACGATTCCCTAAATGATTCATTGAACAATTCCCTAAACGATTCACTAAATGATTCATTGAACGATTCACTGAACGATTCACTTCAAATGAGAGTGATTCTATGGTATGATTCAATTCAAACGAGTCAAATTAAATGATTCAATGGGATTGATTCATTTTAATTATTGACCTTCAAAATTTAATGAGACTGATTTAACGAGATTGATCACTTAATATCAATAATTAACTGATTGCACCCACAGTTAAATTGGTGCCCCGTGTGAGGCGATTGGTTTGTTGACTTCTGGATTATTGTTCAACAACAAATAAACTATCAGTTTAATTCAGCAACTGCTAAGGTATATCCCCAGGTGTGTTAAAACGGATAACAGTAGTGTGATAACCATATCACCAATACTCATAACCTATTCAACTTAGGATAAGAGAGCATTTCCAAATAAACCTTCATAATTAATTACATAGTTAATTAATAATGATTAAATTAATAATTAACTTGATTAATTATCTAACATCCAGCCTAAGTAAAATGGCATCCCCTCATGTCTCAAAAATGGAAGACAACGCTCAAGACGTGTCTCTCCTTGAGGTCATTGCAGACCTCATTCACTGCTCTGCCTCCGAAAAGGCAAACATTAAGTACATGAGTGAGAGTGAATGCCAAAACAACCTAGACAATTCAAACAAACATATGAGAGATCCAAAAAGAACAACTATTAGTGTCCAAGTGGCACTAGGTAAGCTATTCCTATCATACTTCCAAAATGCTGATTCAGAAATCAGATGCCTTCGCGGAGAGGTTGAAAGGCTGACCACCAGCAACGCCAAGCTGACAGCCGATCATAATGATTTACATAGGGAGTGTGAGCTCTTGAAGACCTCCCTTGATAATTGCACCAAACGGCTAGAGAAAGCCGAAATGGTTGCTAAGAGGGCTGCCCAGGAGCAGACCCCCCAAGAGCAGCGCGAGGGGCGTGAAAGACCCCCAACAATGCGCCAAAGCTCAGAGCGGGAAGAGGCGTCCGAACCGGACACCGTAAATGATCTGGTCGAGAACCAGACATCCCGCCAAACTCCATCAACTCGCTACACGACTCCGTCGTCGTCTAGCCAGGATGGAGCTGCCCTGCGCTCATCCCGAGCCCAGGCCCGTAGCACACCTAGGTCAGTGCGCTTCAGTCTCCCTGATCCATCTCCAGACGAATCAGACCACGCATCTCGTGCGAAGCGGGAGCGACACCAGAGTAGCTCAGACAGTGAGTGCTCAGAAGAGCCAAGAAGGTCGCACAAGGACGTGCACCAAACCCTTCGCTTACGGCAAATTGACCTACTTGCCAAAGATGTCGAACAATTCGATCCCGACAATCAAAGAACAAATGTAAATAACTATTTACGAGAAATTGATCGATGCCTGATGGACCTGCCGAACGCCACAACACGTGAAAAACTTAAACTAATCTGGAAGACCTCCAGTAGTAGCGTTCGTGCCTTTTTAGAGACACTACCCCCAAACATTCGCGATAGTTATTCGAAACTTCGCAATTACATGAGGGAAGAATATGCGCCATACACGGACGAAACCTCCGCGATATTGTGTGCATTACAAGTCAAACAAAAACGGTCTGAGGCGCCTCGTGAATATTACAGACGGCTACGTACTGCCTATTTCCAAGGTAGTAGTGCACCAGGGTTGGAAGAAGATAGAGGTTTCATATCTCTCTTCTTGCATAACCTCCACCCAAGCGTGCGGACCCATGTCACACTGACGTGTCGACAAGGTCGCTATTCGATGAGGGAAATTAGGCGACTAGCCCAAATGACCTGGGAGACCATTGTCAAAACCGCAAACGGAAATGATGATGAACCCAGAGTCCTTAGTCTCCAGGGTGAGGACAAGCCCCCGCTAACCTTAGGAGGTGAAGCACCGAAAGGGGGACCCACCTGGAAAAATTCCGGTCCAGCCCGATCCTTGCCGAGCCATCACAAGGGTGAGTGGAAAAATCGACAAGGTAAGGCCAGGAGGGACCAAGGGCGAGTCCACAGTGACGATGGCAATCGCCCATCACATGAAAAGGGTCATAGGGAACAAAACGGTTGGCAGCAAAACCGTCATCCCCGATCTGACCAGAAACGGCAGAAGCGTTCCGACCGTAGCTCTAAACGCAAGGGTAGAGACGACCAACACAGTGACTCAGACCAACCTGGTGAGTTCCACTCAGAGCTGGACTCTTTAAAAGCCCAGTTGGCTGAGATTAAAGAACTGTTACAGGAGACGTCAGACCCCTCAACAGATAAAACACAAGAGCCCAAGAAAAATGACAAAAGACCAGTCACTGGCATGACTAGGCCAGGAACCACGGGTATATCTCGTAAAAGGGGGAAGGAGATCCCTCTGAAACAGCAGGCGAGGGTCAGGATGTAGGGCCCCCCCTGGTGGCGAAGGCAAACACACAAAACGCACTTCTCATGTGCGCTAAAGTCTTCACCACCATTTCTCAGACACATGGCTCTCACAAGGCGACCCAATCCCAACCAAGCCCTGCAACATAAACTTAGTCAACTTCACAAAACAAAACCCCACAGTCGTTGAATCCCACAAAATATGCACAAACCCGTTGCGACGAGATCAGTGCGAACACCGATCAACCGAGCGCCACGCGAGATCAAATTTCTGAAGAACTTCAGTTCATGTCTTTGCACACCGAGTCCGGTGTCGAAACACCTGACATCGCGACTCCCCCTAGTGGCAAAAATCTCCCTCTATCCATCGACTCAGACACAGACACCCATTTCACCGCTGGTGTAATGGCTGCGCTGTGGAACATGTTAGGCGTCAAGGCGAAATTCCATATCGCGTACCACCCTCAATTCTCTGGTCAGGCTGAACGAGCCATTCAAACCATTGTGAGCATGCTGCAAAAGTATATCACAAACCATGGTAAAATTTGTGATGTGAAACTTCCCTTGGTGCTAAGGGCCATTCGGTCCACCCCTCATTGCGCCACTGAAGTCACACCCTTTGGGATGATGACTGGGCGAGAGTCGGTTCTTCCCCCGCATCTCCTATACAAACCAGAGGCCATGAGCGTCGCGATTGCATACACTGCACATCAACATGTCGCCGACCTACAACGCCACCTACAGTCAATCTTTACAGGTGCCCAAAAGAATCTCGATTCGAGCGTAGAAGGACACAAAGCCTACTACGCCCGAATCTCAGAGAAGTTCCTACCACCCTGGTCGAGACCTTTCGATCGTGGGAAAACCGTTCCCCGTCGCGTATCACATTAGGATATCTAGGCCTAATCAAATGCTTTCATATCGATTTCCATGATAATCGAATCAAACCTTTTGAACAGTCCTCACTCCAAAAGGGGGTGGACGACAGCTAGGCCCATCCTGTCCACTTAGCTTGTACGCATCACTCAACCATAAGCGTACACTAACATTCCCGGTCAGACTTCACCAACACAAAGAAGTAACCCTTCAGTATAACATGGTAGATAAAATACTAAAATCCGCTATTATTACTAGTGTGTATTCATCGCAAATACACCTGGCATATAGTCTTGGCAGTGCTATCCTCACTTTTGTGAATCCACAAAACTTAGAGATGTGCACCTTCACGAAAGACATCCACTGGGTCTGCCCAGGCAACCCATACATAACACTACACACCTAGCTAGATAAAGATGGTCTGTGTCCCCGACAGCTAGCCGCAGTAGCGCACGCTTTCTAGCCAGACCCCCCACTGCTATCACCTTCCCAGAAGATTAGGTTTGCCAACCCAAACACTAATACTTCTTTCCTTCCTTCATTTCTTCTCTTTTCTTGTTTTTTTTTATGCATAAGAAATTGAATACTACATGTTTCATGTTCAATGTTTAATTTTTTTTGATGTGGTTTTGATCTAGTTAGTTAGATAATGATTATATGCCCAAAATGCCCATAGTGATATGCCCAAAATGCCTCTGTCTCCAACTGTCTTACTGGAACTCACAAGTTTTCAGTCTTCACAGGACACCATGGACTGCAGAGCAAGCCTACCTCAAGGACTATGGACACGGCGATGATACGATACGGTGCTCTCAGTGCTACGACTCCGTCATACCCCTGAGACCAAAAGGGGGACTGTAGGTATCATGCCGCCATCTTGTGTCAGAACTACAATTCCCAGTCCACTTCCGTGTGACCTACGTCACGCGTGGGCGGGATCATCTACGTCATCATACAAGGAAACATAAAACAATGGGACAACGCTTCCATTTCTGCTCTCTCACGTCTGGCTTCCGATGGATCTGGATGTATAAAGAGGCGCGCTCTCCACCCCAAAAAGACGTCTTCTTTCTTGCAAGATCCATCACTCAGCGCGATTTTCCTTCTTACCCTTGGCAAAGGTAAACTCTAGAGTCGCGCGATCTTTAAACTCAACCTGAGTTACAACCGGTTTACTTGCATTAGAAGTGACGTCACGACTGCAGCCCAGGCAGTTAAAAGTTAAGAAGCGATTGAATCCTTTTTAACTCAAAGCGCTGTGCATCTTATTCTGATCAGAGACTTTTCCTCACGAACGCTGAGGTTCGGACCAAGAACCCTCTGCTTTTCACGGGAACCACCCAAGTGCTCCGTTCGACCCGAAAGTTTTCTGCGCCTTCATCACGAGCAGCTCACGTGCTCCCACGGCGAGGCCTGAAGCTACACCGGCGAATAGTTCTTCATATCTTGCTAAAGGCAGGATTAAGTAAGATTTTGGCATTTGGGCATAATTAGGATAGTCTTAGGAATTTGCTTTTATTTGAAATAGTGTGAATTTAAACCCAGGTTTATTGTTACACTGTTGAACACGCAGCGTGTTGATTTATTTTGGTTCTATGTTCTCTCAATTGTTTAATAGATAGGCTGCGCATGCTTCTCTCTTTTATTCTTTACTACTAACATATAGTTCTCATTATTATACATCTTGATGTCATTAAGATTTCAGTGGATTCAGTATGGTTATGAGCTAGTGGGTTAGCTACAGCTTCGCTTTTGTCTGCTTAGCAACACAAAGCTAATCAAGGCCTACCATGTGCTCAGCAAGCCATCAGGCCTAACAAACACACTTTAGCTAGGCTATAGGGCCTTTCACAAACACATACTAGCAACACAAGGCTAATCTAGGCCTCCACCACGTGTAGTTAGCTACACGAGGCTAAACACAGAGCTAATCCTTTGTTCTGTTTAGATAACATTCTTTTGTTTAGCTACCAACAAGCTAGGCCTCCACCACGTGTAGTTAGCTACACGAGGCTAAACACATGGTCAAGTCCTTCACACTCCCTCTCTCTCTCTCACACACACACACACACACACACACACACACACACTTACTTCACTGCTTGTATATATTGATATCTTTTTATCTTTGTATAATAAATTCATTTATTAAACAAACTGTGTTTATTTGTGTGAATAACATCTGAAGTCCCCAATTTTCTCAAAGAATTCAAAAAGGGTGCAAATGTTATATAATATGGTAAGTGATCTTAATAATTTGGAAATGTACCATAATTTAGCTGTTTGGTAATTTATTATTAAGCACCAGGATTAATGGTATGATTCACTAAATGATTCCCTAAATGATTCATTGAACGATTCCCTAAATGATTCATTGAACAATTCCCTAAACGATTCACTAAATGATTCATTGAACGATTCACTGAACGATTCACTTCAAATGAGAGTGATTCTATGGTATGATTCAATTCAAACGAGTCAAATTAAATGATTCAATGGGATTGATTCATTTTAATTATTGACCTTCAAAATTTAATGAGACTGATTTAACGAGATTGATCACTTAATATCAATAATTAACTGATTGCACCCACAAACCAGTGAGCTAATTGAAACGATCAGATATTGAGTATTGCTGACCTTTATTTTATGTTCTGAAGTGTTTTATTTATCGTTCTGTCTCTGCCGATAGACTGTGGTTACTCTGAACATTCTTTTGCTAAGTTGACTAAGTTGCTAGGGAAATCGCGAGCTGCTGAAGGCCACACGCCGACCGCATGGACGGGGATTGTTGATGGCGAGCCACCCACTTCAAGAGCCTGGACTGTGAGCTACATTGGAAGAGTTTTCCTGTGTTTTTGGGAACGTGGACTTTCTACAGCAAAGCCGACTGACTATTTTTGATGAAAGTGAATCTCTACATCACGGTAAGAGTGTTCTAAACTGCAACTTTTCCTCGGATCACGTGGACACCACATGGACTGCCTCACGCGGTTGCTAGCAAAGACTACCTTGCACTCATTGCTAATGGACTGATTGATTAGCACTTTAGTATTCTTGATAACTGCACATTCATTCATGATACAGATTTTGAACTGAACATTTGTTGAACTGTGAATGTTATATGGAGATGCTGAATGCATTTCAGTGGTTTTGGTTGAAGAGCCTGCTATTAGGAAAGTAATACTTGATTCCATGATTCTAAAATAGGCCTATGTTGATTTGATAATCTGTATGTTGAGTTGATAAACAAGGTAAATAGTTAAAACACAATAACTTACTGCTTAAACAATTAAAAGTGGGAACTGATTAAGAACCTATGATGGATAAAGACTAAAATTAGGATTGAAACCGAGCTCAAATTAGATATTGAAACCAAATAGGTTTAAGTCAATTGAATAATAAGAAACGTATTATTATTTTCCTTTAACTGATTTATTGCATTTATATGAAAAACGTGTGTGTAGTTCATGTTATGTTTGTAAATGTCTTGTCTAGTGCTAATTTATAATTGCAATTACCCAAATACTTCTACTTTTTTTTTGATAAACAAGCCAGCATTTAAACTAACTTTTGGTCTGAGGTGTGTTTTTATTATTTAACCATTTATAACTGCTTTCCCTCCGAACCTAGTAACTGGTCCATAAACATCTTATGTGTAGTAAGTGCGACACAAGTGTCGCCTGAGAACATTGCCAGAGGGAGGAGCTGCATTATTTGAGCCGGCCATAGAGAGTAGTTTACCCGATGGGTTGGAGCTCTTCCCCACTCTGGTTGACGTGCCTGCTGGTGCCTCAAAAATCGTGAGACTCCCCATCCGGAATCCTACACAGCACAACATATTCCTACCTCCAAAAACAGTTCTGGACTTCACTGAAGAAATCATGGCCCTCCAATCGATGAGTATCCTCCCAACCCCCCCAGACATCAACCAATCAGATTAAAGACACTCTCCTGTGCTCAACCCAAGTGCATGCTAATGTTGACCATCAAAATGGGAGTAAAACAGCCCACAGAGCACCTTGTCCCCAAAACAAATGGCACCCCCCAGTAGATTTAGATCATCTTACTGAGAGTGAGCAAGAGGTGGTTCGCCAAATGCTCTTTGAAGAGTCTGACATGTTCACAAAAGAGGATGGGGACATTGGTTGTATTCCTGACTTACACTTAAGAATCAACACAGTAGAGGACAATCCTGTCCAGAAATGTTACAACTCTATTCCAAAACCCCTATATACAGGAGTAAAAAGTACGTCCAAAACCTTCTGGACCGAGGCTGGGTTAGGAAATCTGTGTCCGCTAACTCCTCTCCCGTTGTTTGCATGCACAAGAAAGATCACAGCCTCTGCCTATGTGTTGACTTTTGTGAACTGAACCGTAAGACCATACCTGACTGTCATCCCTTGCCACGGATACAGGATCTGTTGGACAGCTTGGGAGGGAATTCATGGTTTTCTATATTAGATCAAGGCAGCGCATACTATCAGGGTTTTGTGAGCGAAGAATCGAGGCATCTGACAGCGTTTAGCACCCCCTGGGGACTGTATGAGTGGGTCCGCATCCCATTTGGGCTGACAAATGCACCCACTGCATTTCAAAGGTGCATGGAGGGAGTGTTAGAGGGCATTAGAGATGAGTGCTGTGTGCCATATTTAGACCAGGGGTGTCCAAACTGATCCATAAAGGGCCGTGTGGCTGCAGGTTTTCATTCCAGCCATGCAGCAGCACACCTGACTTGGCTCATTCAATCAACTGAACTGTCTTCACACAGTCAAATACTTGCAGCCACACCCACCCTTGATTAAAGGGTGGGTGTGTCAGTTGATTGAATAAGCCAAATCAGGTGCTGCTGCATGGCTGGAATGAAAACCTGCAGCCACACGGCCCTTTATGGATCAGTTTGGACACCCCTGATTTAGACGATGCCCTCTGCTACTCTAAAACCTTTGACGAACACGTGAACAACCTAAAACAAGTGCTCTGCTGGATGAGACAATATGGGATCAAGCTCCGTCCAACAAAATGCAAACTCTTTAAGAGGAAAATCCATTACTAGATGGAGATGCTAACCAGCCCTCCCATACTAGCCTACCCAAACTTTGATCTTCTGTTTATATTGCACACAGATGTGTCAAATGACAGATTGGGAGCCGTATTATACCAACAGCAGGACAACAAACTGTGTGTCATCGGGTATGGGTCCAGAACATTGACACCTGCTGAGAGGAACTATCACCTACACTCCAGCAAACTCGAGTTCCTAGCACTCAAATGGGCTATCTGCGACAAGTTCTGTGACTATCTGTATTACGCTCCAACCTTAACTGTCTATACAGATAATAAAGTATATAAAGTATAGACCGGGAAAAACGAATGCAGATGCCGATATGTTGTCCAGATACCCGGTGGGCCTTCAACATCAAATGGGTGAGCATACAGAGTCAGTTTCACCGGAGGTAGTGTCGGCAGTGTGGCAAGGAACTAAAGCAGTCCATGACAATGATGTGCCCTGGATGGCTGTGTTACAACTTAACCACAAAGATGAAAGTGCTCTGCTGACAGATAGCATTTCTAGTGTCACATCTAAAAACATCAGAGCTGCGCAACAAGAAAATCCAGTGATCAAAGAAGCTGTCTCCTTGAATCACAACACATGGACTCTTAATGAAAAAGAGAAAAGAGCCATGGGAAGACAGACAAGAAGACTACTTTTTGAGTGGAACAAGCTAGAAATGGACAATGGAATATTCTACAGGAAAACTGAGCAACACAAGACAACTGGTCCTCCCAGAAAAGCTCAAATCTGTGGTGCTGAGGAGCTTGCATAACGAGATGGGACATATAGGTGCAGATAAGGTGATGCATCTCGCCCGTGAAAGATTCTACTGGCCCTACATGCAGCAAGACATCGAGGACTATGTGACAAAGAGATGTGTCTGCATCAAACAAAAGAGGCCCAATGTCCCACAAAAAGTCCCCAATGGGATCCATCACCACCAGTGCACCCTTTGAGTTGGTCTCGATTGACTATTTACATCTGGAGCCAAGTAAGGGAGGATATGAGCATATCCTGGTCCTCATAGACCATTTCACGCATTTTGCGCAGGTGTACCCGACGAGAAACAAATCTGGAAAGACAGCAGCTGAAAAGATATTTCAGGACTTTATCCCTCGTTTCGGGTACCCGGAGAAACTTCATCATGATCAAGGACGTGAGTTCGAGAATAGCTTGTTTCAAAGACTACAACAACCATCAGGAATTGCTCATTCTCGGACCACGCCTTATCATCCACAGTGCAACCCAGTCGAACGACTAAACCGCACACTTCTTCAAATGCTGCGCACCTTACAAGAGGAGCAGAAAAGTGAGTGGAAAGAGCATCTGCCTCATATCGTGCACGCTTACAACTGCACGAGGCATGAGGCGACAGATTACTCTCTGTTCTTCCTCTTGTATGGCAGGACTCCACGGTTACCAATTGACTTGCTCTTTGGTTCCAGGACAGAGACTGAGGCACGCAACCATCAAACCTTCGCACAGCATTGAGCAGATCGGATGCAAGCAGCTTATCAAATTGATGCTGATAACAGTCAGAAGTCTTCAGCTAAAGGCAAAAAACAGTATGATAGGGGAGTGTTACTCTTCAGCCAGGTGACAGAGTGAAAAATCTCTCAGAGAGAGGGGGTCCAGGGAAACTGCGTGCCTATTGGGAGAAAGTAGCACATCGCGTGGTGGAAAGAGTGGGAGATGGACCAGTCTATAAAGTACAGCCTGAGAGAGGTAGCAAGTCCCTGCGTGTACTTCATAGAAACCTGCTGTTGCCAGTAAATGACCTACCTCTTGAAGAAGAACTCCCTGTGGAGGAAAAGAAGAGACAAAAAAGACAGATACAACCTTAAAAAACATCGATAGCCTGGTGACAGATAGTTCTGATGAGGAAGAGGAGTATACTTGCCATCATAATCTCCGAAGCACAATCCCATGCTATAGACTTGTAACGCCCCAGCAGCAAAGATCTGTAGTGCTGCAGCAGGACCCACAAAAGCAGTCTCAGCTTCGTACAACAGCCAGGGAATTCTGTCCCCCTGTCAGACAGGAAGCTGAGAGAGCTCAAGAACGGGAGGAGGCACAGGAGGGGCCAGAGTTGGTCATGGAAGGGCCTGGTCCAGTGGAAGAGATGGATGATGGAAGTATAGGAGAAGGAGAAGAACTGAGAAGATCACAGTGCAAAGGTAGACCAACAGAACGGTTCACATATGACACTCTGGGCCATCCATCATATCGGTCTTGGAGTGCAGATGTGAACACACTCTTATCCAACCAACCCCTTGCAGTGACTCCAAGCGTTGTCCCTTTCCCCTATCCCATCCAGCCACACCAATACAACTACAATTGCTGTACTCTTGCACAATACACAGACACAGAAAGATAGCAAATGTCAGGAGACATTCTTTCAAGTGGGGGAGAGTGTAGAGGGTTGGAAACAGTTGGAAACAGTGTGAGAAAGTAGATAAGAGAAAAACAGACACCCCTACTATAATTTTTTTCATTATCATTTTTCATTTATTTTCATTCATTTCATCATTCACTTGCACTCACATCACTACACTGCTATGGCACGTTCAGGTCGCTAGGTGGAGCATCGCGCTTGTGGTAGAATAGGACTTGCATGTAAACAGGAAGAATAAGTCCTGCTACAGTGAAGGTAACACCAGCACAACGTGCATCTCCTTTATTCTTACCCCAGGCAAGACAGAGGACTTGCAGCCTCCCTGGCTATCAAGTTAGGGAGGCAACAAAAGCAGTGAGTACCCAATGAGAGCATATTGGTTGAGTTACATGATGTGATTTATCTCTCATTTGCACTTCAGGAATTCAGATCACTGAGTTCCTGCAGTTTCACTTACTCACAGATCAGAAACACAAATCAGGTAGGTTTTATATGTGTGTGTGTGTGTGTGTTCTGATTATGTACACCTTAACATATTCCATTTTCATGCTCAGATCCAGACCCATACCCAGTAGTATAAGACTGATGATTTAAACACCCTGTAAACATGCCACATTAAATTGAAATCATTCAATGACACAATTTTAATATTAAGTCGTCCTTCATGTTACATAACTACAGCCTCACAACAAATGAATTATTCACTGTGTGTGACAGTTCCTTCTTCAGAAATATGTCTAGGGAATTTTCAGCAGAAATTCTTAAAAGGATAGTTCGGGATTTTTGACATGAATCTGTATGGCATCCCCATCAATAGTGTCGTGCAAACACACTCAGTGCGTTTACATGCACATAGAGAGAATCGAATTTCTGCCGTTGCTTGACTGAAATCGAAGTTCAAAATGCCATGTATACACCTTAATTCGGCTGAAATTGAACCGAACTTGATTTCTCGGAATCGAGCTACACGACCTAGATTATGCGATTTCTGCCGAGCTACTTAGTGCATGTATACCCTATCGAGCTAGTAGTCGAGCTACTTACTGCCCCTTCCGGAAGTGACGAGACCACAAGCGGGAAACACAACAGCCTCGGTCGGCATGACAACAGTAGTAGCGAGCAGCAGAAGAGGTCAGGAGGAACAAACGAAGAAGAGAAAATGGCGATGTAGAGCTCTCTGAAGTGTGGGTGGAGCACAGAGGACGGCAGGACAAAGCTTCTGGTACTAATAGGCTTTTTATTGTCAGACTTTTCAGTTTAACAGCCTACTTTTATTCTTGAGAGACACACACACGCGCGCGCGCTGTGTTCTAGTCCCGGGATGAGCTCTCCCCTCTGCTCTCCCTCTGCCTCCTTAAATAGGGCGCGGTTACTGGGAAGACACACAAACACAGGTTAATTACCGTCAGGTGTAGTGATTCTGCCACTCACCTTCCCTGGCTCCGCCCTCCTGTCACAGACCGGCGCTTGACCACGCCCCCACTGCCACAGGCAAGCAGAAACGTGCACTTCTGGAGCAATGAGGAGACAGAGTTCATGCTCATTCAGCTTAAGGAGTTGAATATATTAAAATTCATGGACGGGAGAAAAACGCGCAATGGAGAACACGGAACTGATAACTTTGTTTACACTCTTGAATAGCTCTTCTTCATGACGACAACCGGAAGTGTACCAACACGATGGGGCGTGTAGCGCCACCTGTGGCTCGGGTGCACAATGCACCTCACACAATAGCCCGATTTCATTGTGTGCATGTACGATTGGATTTCTCTGGCACCCCTGCTGGGACCTTCAGCTCGATTACCGACAGCAGCTCGATTTGGATGTGCATGTAAACATAGTGACTGACTTACCCCTGACAGCATCCTGTGAGTCCAGTTCTTGTCCAGTTTTGGTCCAGACGAAAGTAGTCCGGCAAGTTTGTTGGGGTCACGAAAGTAAAACGTTTTTCGTCTCAAAACAGTATGTGTTCAAAAGAGTGATATATTTGCATCACAAAACCGTTGCCAAATAAAAAGTCAGACCTCGAAATCGCTTGGCACTATTTTCTCTCCCTTCTCATCACTGCGCGCTGCCGCCAGGTGACAGCCACGGCTGTTTCATTCATTGTTTACTAGTGATGGGAATTTCGACTCTTTTTCGGGAGCCGGCTCTTTTGGCTCTTCTTACTATAAGGAGCCGGCTCTTTCGGCTCCCAAATGGCTCCTGAGATTTTATTTTTGATTTAAAGGAGTACGCCACCCCCAGATGAAATTGAGTCAGTCCCTGCAGTCCCTAGAGTTGGATGAGTGAGCCAAAGCGTTTTGTAGCCGACCCAGCCATTGCCCTGATCTATAAACGCCCAGGTTAGCTTAGCTTAGCGTAGTCGCTGTAATCCGGCGTGTCCAGCTAGCATTGTCGTTGCAAAAGTGAATTAAATAACTCAAGATTTTTTATAATTATTTCTCATGACCTGTACATTCACATCGAGTACACATATCAATGCAAATTAACACGAAGGGATTTACTAGACCAATTTATATCTGGAACTATTTTCAGCCACAGCACAGGCAAAGCACCGCTGCAGGCGCAAAGACACCGCGCAGCGCCTGAAAACGGGTGCGCAGCGCCTGAAAACCTGTTTTCAGGCGCTGCGCGGTGTCTTTGCGCCTTCCTTTTCCTACCTATTCCTTTAATTGTTGCAATTAACTAGTTAATTCTGATTCTATTTCTCCTCTCAGTTATAATCTGTCCTGCTTTTGAAAAGATCCTCTCTGGGGGGACAGATGCTGCCACTATACACATCCTCCGTGCCATCACGTGTGTAAGCCGTGGATAGAGTGCAGCCTTGGTCTCCCACCAGCTTAGTGGGTCTGCGTTTCGCTGTCACCTGGCGGCAGCGCGCAGCGATAAGAAGGGAGAGAAAATAGTGCCAAGCGATTTCGAGGTCTGACTTTTTATTTGGCAACAGTTTTGTGATGCAAATATATCACTCTTTTGAACACATACTGTTTTGAGACGAAAAACGTTTTACTTTCGTGACCCCAACAAACTTGCCGGACTACTTTCGTCTGGACCAAAACTGGACAAGAACTGGACTCACAGGATGCTGTCAGGGGTAAGTCAGTGTGTTTGCATGACACTATTGATGGGGATGCCATACAGATTCATGTCAAAAATCCCAAACTATCCCTTTAAGACACCGATGGACCTCAGTGGACAGAAAACAGGGTTTAGGATAGCATTTTGGACACAGAGCTAATAATTGATTAGTTCTGGGTTATATTTACTTACATACATACATACATACATAAGTTCAGGCACACCTTGATGACGCTTTGTACAACCCCGATTCCAAAAAAGTTGGGACAAAGTACAAATTGTAAATAAAAACGGAATGCAATAATTTACAAATCTCAAAAACTGATATTGTATTCACAATAGAACATAGACAACATATCAAATGTCAAAAGTGAGACATTTTGAAATTTCACGCCAAATATTGGCTCATTTGAAATTTCATGACAGCAACACATCTCAGAAAAGTTGGGACGGGGCAATAAGAGGCCGAAAAAGTTAAAGGTACAAAAAAGGAACAGCTGGAGGACCAAATTGCAACTCATTAGGTCAATTGGCAATAGGTCATTAACGCTTTATACACTACTGGCGTCATCTTAACCCTTTGGTGACTGACCCCTTGAAAATGGTTCCTCCAGGAACCATGACATTTCAGTTGTCAAGACAACGGAAAAACTAAAATACAAATACAAGAGGATTTTGTTTTGTGCACAAGAGCATTGTGACGTATCTTTCTGTTTTTGTATTTTAGTTTTTCCGTTGTCTTGACAACTGAAACGTCATCGTTCCTGGAGGAACCATTTTCAAGGGGTCAGTCACCAAAGGGTTAACCAGCTTTATGAGCGAGTCACCTGGAATGCTTTTCAATTAACAGGTGTGTCTCGTGAAAAGTTAATGAGTGGAGTTTCTTGCTTTCGTAATGCGTTTGAGATCAAACAGTAAATAATAAAAATCCAGTAAATAGCCCTATTCCACAACTGGAGTAATCTATATTATGTCAAGAAGCGCTCAACAAAGAAAAGAAAAATGACGGTCTGTCATTACTTGAACACATGACGTGCCTTTTAATGAATATAAATAAAGAAAACACAATGACTTGGGTGTGTCCAAACTTTTGACCAGTACAGTATATGCACAACGAGTGCGTAATAATGTTCATGCAAGTCAGGAATCATGTACTCATATGCTCCACCCTTTAGCCACTATAAAAAGCTGCACCAGGTTTTGCTTGAATCAGTTCACGCACACACACACGCACACAGGTGCTGCTGTCTGACTCATCCAACCAGAATGCACTTTCCTTTCCGCAAACGCTCCTCCGTGCCAAGGTCTCGAGGGAACTCTAATGTCTCCTGCTGTCCAGTGGTTGCGGGTTCTGCTGTACTTTACTGCAAAACATGCGATCAGCCACTCAGCAGCCGCTGCGTCATTAATGGCACACACCGTGATCACCACCTGAAGGATCTAAAGGATGCCGTGCATGATCAAGTGGTAAGAGCTGTTGTTTGTTCCTACTTTAACTGAAAATAGGATGAATAAAACACTACTCACAATGTCTCTGCATAAATAAATATTTACCTGATGAATAACACACCACAGGTCACAATGATGATGAACGATAATTAATCTTGAGCTTTATGAATGATAATGCATCATGGTGATCATATTTATTCACTGTGTTATAGGAAAAAGTAGAAAAGCTTTCCAAGGACCTGACAGAGAAGGAAAAGAAGTTTGGCAACCTCATACCAAAGATTGACGCAGCAGAGCGCAAGCTCGAGGTGAGATTTAACAGAATGAATCAACTTTAAAAGAAATAATGAAAAAAACGGCTTCTGTTTACATAGATTATTTACAACTCCAAAACCAGTCATGTGACTCAAAAGTCGAATGGCATCCGAGAAATAATAATAATAATATATTCTGTTCATTAAGAAAGAAAATTTTCAGTGTTTATTATTTCTCTTGTTTGTACGTCATTGTCTATTCATTTATGTTGTTTCAAGACCTTGCCTTGTTTAGTGTGCTCACCGAGTCTCCCTAATGTATCGCATTTAATGTTTACAATTTTACCTCACAATGCACATTTAAAAATACCAAGGAAGCTGAACAAAAGGTGTATACAGTTTTTAATTAGAAAGTAGTCTAGTAAAATTTGTTTGAAAAGTTTCATAACGGGAAAGATCACTGGTGCTTGATTTGAAAGGAATACATAAAATATACCCATTATATTTGCTATTATGATTCTTCACGTACGGTAAATGTCCTGTGATGTTCAGGAGATGTGCAAACAAACAGAGGAGCTTCTTCAGAAGGAGTACAGTGCCCTGATGGCTTTGATCGAGCATAATCAGCAGCAGGCTTTTTTCATCCTGAATGCACAGAAGGAAACCATAAAGCGGCAATTACATCAGCTGCTGGAGGACACGCATAACTACAAGGCCAAGTCCACAGCCATAATCGAGGACATAAAACGGCTCAGCAGCAAAGAAGAGAGCGAGAACCCAGCCAGCCTGCTGGTAAACACTCAGTTAGCTCAATAAATTTGGATCTAATGTAAGAGCAACACACATATGCGCAATACTAATCTCTGATTTTACCTGCTTTCCGCACAGGGGGAGATCAGTGCACTTGAGACCAGGTGAGTCACACACACTCTCACTAACATCCTTTTATTAATTTATCAGATGTTCAGTTCATAAAACTGAGCTAGCCTAGAACCTTGGAGTCTAAGATTGAAAGAAATTGTGGTTATCTCGCAGCCTATATACGATGAAAGAGTTTTACTCCTCTGTGGACAAGAAGTTGGAAGTTGATGACACAAAACTGAAAGCTCTGGAAAACTCCATCAAGAAAATTGTGGAAAGAAACAAAGAGCTTCTGCCAAGGCCATGGGAATGTAAGTCACTTCACATATTTTTAATCATAATGTAGGTACTGTAATAAAGATAATTATGAAAGCAAGTTAAGCAACTACACGAGAAATGCCTGTGGTATGATAGTAATACAAGTGTGTAGGAATTTATTTATGGCACTAGTGAGGGAACTGAGATCAAGATGTAACAAGAGGTTGAAGAAGAAGCCTTTATTTATCACATATACAGTAATGCACAGTGAAATTCTTTTCATTGCATCTTCCAGCTTGTTAAGAAGTTGGGGTCAGAGTGTGAGGTCAGCCACGGTGATGGTGAAATGGTGCCCCTGGAGTAGATAGAGCAAAGGGCCTTACTTACGGTCCCAACAGTGGCACCTTTAACCACTGAGCCACTTGTTCATATGGGTTAAAGTTGATAATTATGATCTAATAATTTTTTTTAATTATTTATTTCTCCCACAGTCTCAGAGACCATCACTTTGGATGAGAGTAAAAAGCCAGAGAATGTCCAGATCTCAGAGGACAAGACAGAGATGTCGGTGAACCCTTCAGGCAATATCGGCCTTAGTAGTCAATCCCCATGGAACAGCATGCAGGCATCTCAGACATTCGATAAAGGCCTGCATTACTGGGAGGTGGCTGTAGGAGACTGTGAGAGCTGGGCAGTGGGAGTGGTGGAACAAAGCCAGGCTAAACGCATCCAAACTCAAGCTAAGGGCGAGAAAACGAATTCATGGATTCTGGAGTGTGATGGTGGTGAGCTCTCAGTGCTGCACAACAACGACTTCAGCAGGATCAAGGAGAGCAACATTCAAACCCTCGGTGTATTTTTGGACTGCGATAAAGGGCGACTGAAGTTCTACAATGTCAAGACAGGCTTCATTCTGCACTCATTTTTGGCTCAGTTCAAGGGCTCTGTGTGTCCTGTTTTCAAAATCCGTGCAGAGACAGACAAAATGGCACACCTGAAGATCTGCAACCTGATTCACATCGATGAGCATTATGACAACAGCGACATCTCCATGGAGATGTCATCTGAGGAGAACATGGAGTCAGCTTCTGACATCTCAAATTAGGACATGATTTCAAAAATGTGTGTAAATAATCTCATCTCATCTCATTATCTCTAGCCGCTTTATCCTGTTCTACAGGGTCGCAGGCAAGCTGGAGCCTATCCCAGCTGACTCCGGGCGAAAGGCGGGGTACACCCTGGACAAGTCGCCAGGTCATCACAGGGCTGACACATAGACACAGACAACTATTCACACTCACATTCACACCTACGGTCAATTTAGAGTCACCAGTTAACCTAACCTGCATGTCTTTGGACTGCGGGGGAAACCGGAGCACCCGGAGGAAACCCACGCGGACACGGGGAGAACATGCAAACTCCACACAGAAAGGCCCTCGCCGGCCCCGGGGCTCGAACCCAGGACCTTCTTGCTGTGAGGCGACAGCGCTAACCACTACACCACCGTGCCGCCCGTGTGTAAATAATAAATTACAATAAATAATTATAAATTATAAATATTTCAAGGACTATCTATTAAAAGTGCATTACTTTTACTGCAGTGTTTAATGATGATTAATGAAGATGTGTTACATACCCACAGCTGGGCTGTAACTTTGCAATCAATAATTTGTCATGTGAAATGCATATGTAAATCCTGTTCTACAGTCATAAATAATACAATGATAATGAGAATACAATGACAAACTATAAATACAGTTAGGTCCATAAATATTTGGACAGAGGCAACATTTGTCTAATTTTGGTTCTGTACATTACCACAATGAATTTTTAACAAAACAATTCAGATGCAGTTGAAGTTCAGACTTTCAGCTTTAATTCAGTGGGTTGAACAAAATGATTGCATAAAAATGTGAGGAACTAAAGCATTTTTTAAACACAATCCCTTCATTTCAGGGGCTCAAAAGTAATTGGACAAGTTAAATAATTGTAAATAAAATGTTCATTTCTAATACTTGGTTGAAAACCCTTTGTTGGCAATGACTGCCTGAAGTCTTGAACTCATGGACATCACCAGACGCTGTGTTTCCTCCTTTTTAATGCTCTGCCAGGCCTTTACTTCAGCGGTTTTCAGTTGCTGTTTGTTTGTGGGCCTTTCCGTCTGAAGTTTAGTCTTTAACAAGTGAAATGCATGCTCAATTAGGTTGAGATCAGGTGACTGACTTGGCCATTCAAGAATATTCCACTTCTTTGCTTTAATAAACTCCTGGGTTGCTTTGGCTTTATGTTCTGGGTCATTGTCCATCTGTATTATGAAATACCGACCAATCAGTTTGGCTGGATTTGAGCACACAGTATGTCTCTGAATACCTCAGAACTCATCCGGCTGCTTCTGTCCTGTGTCACATCATCAATAAACACTAGTGACCCAGTGCCACTGGCAGCCATGCATGCCCAAGCCATCACACTGCCTCCGCCGTGTTTTACAGATGATGTGGTATGCTTTGGATCATGAGCTGTACTAGAGGTCTGCACGGGTCGGATTTTTCAGTCCCGCCCGCGCCTGCATTGTGCAGTCCCGCTCCCTCCCGCGCCCGCAAAGAATTATGATTTTCAGTCCCGCTCCCGCCCGCGCCCACAAAAAAATTATGATTTTCAGTCCTGCTCCCGCCTGCGCCTGCCATATTTTGTCCCGCTCCCGCCCGCAAATCCCGCATGATGCAGACGTTCACATTATTTCTCAGGAAAGTTCTTGTCTTGACACAGCGTGATGGTGCCCTGCCCCCTACTTTGAGTGGATTTGAGCATAAATATCTACAGCTCACGTTCACATTTGTTATTATTTACCTTGTTTCTGAATTTAGCATGTAGTGTCTCTAATAATAATAATAATAATAATAAGTGCTGTCAAGCGATTAAAATATTTAATCGCGAATCGCACATTTTAATCACATGAGAAACCATTGTAATTCTCTGATCAGCATAAAAAAGTGAATGGGCTTGCTTTGTACCAATGGTGGGTTTTTTTTGTTTTGTTTTTTATTGGAAAGCAGAGCTAGTAAGAGAAGTGAATTGATTTATTGCTTGAGTTAGTCTACAACTCTAATCAGAGAGACAGGTTACACAGTGACGGTAGGCTTGACTCAATGCTATCCCAGAAATCCTTCCTGTAATATGCAAATTTGGCTGTCCAATCAGAGGCGGCCAAATTTGCATATTACAGGAAGGATTTCTGGGATAGCATTGAGTCAAGCCTACCGTCACTGTGTAACCTGTCTCTCTAATTAGAGTTGTAGACTAACGCAAGCAGTAAATCACTTCACTCATGGTTCTCTTGCTAGCTGGGTGTGAACTGCGAGTCATTAGAGTGATCAAAGGATTTCCTGTTAGGGTGATCAATGGCAAATTTAAGATGCTATTCCTCACTCAATCTGGCAATTTGACTCTCTCTGCAAATTTAGGCATCTTAAAATGTTTTTTATTAATGCCAAATAAAATATCCAGCACATATATGATAGACATCAATTAATAATTTATAAATTTTATTTCAAACACGTTTTTAGTTAGCGGGACAGCAGCTTATCACCGTTCCCGCCCGCGCCGCATATGTGCACTTCCGGTCCTGCCCGCACCCGCAATGAGCTTTCAAAATTTGTCCCGCGCCACACTGCTTTGCGGCGGGTCCCGCGCGAGTCCAGGGCTCTAAGCTGTACCATGCCTTCGTCATACTTTTTTCTTTCCATCATTCTGGTAGAGGTTGATCTTGGTTTCATCTGTCCAAAGAATGTTCTTCCAGAACTGTGCTGGCTTTTTTAGATGTTTTTTAGCAAAGTCCAATCTAGCCTTTTTATTCTTGAGGCTTATGAGTGGCTCGCACCGTGCAGTGAACCCTCTGTATTTACTTTCATGCAGTCTTCTCTTTATGGTAGATTTGGATATTGATACACCTACCTCCTGGAGAGTGTTGTTCACTTGGTTGGCTGTTGTGAAGGGGTTTCTCTTCACCATGGAAATTATTCTGCGATCATCCGCCATTGTTGTCTTCTGTGGGCGTCCAGGTCTTTTTGCATTGATGAGTTCACCAGTGCTTTCTTTCTTTCTCAGGATGTACCAAACTGTAGATTTTGCCACTCCTAATATTGTAGCAATTTCTCAGATGGGTTTTTTCTGTTTTTGCAGCTTAAGGATGGCTTGTTTCACCTGCATGGAGAGCTCCTTTGACCGCATGTTTTCTTCACAGCAAAATCTTCCAAATGCAAGCACCACACCTCAAATCAACTCCAGGCCTTTTATCTGCTTAATTGAGAATGACATAATGAAGGAATTGCCCACACCTGCCCATGAAATAGCCTTTGAGTCAATTGTCCAATTACTTTTGGTCCCTTTAAAAACAGGGTGGCACATGTTAAGGAGCTGAAACTCCTAAACCCTTCATCCAATTTTAATGTGGATACCCTCAAATGAAAGCTGAAAGTCTGGACTTTATGTCCATGTCCATTATATAACTACAACTTGAATATGTTTCAGTAAACAGGTAAAAAACAAAATTTGTGTCAGTGTCCAAATATATATGGACCTAACTGTATTTATTTTAAGGAATGTCTATTTAAAAATGTGTTACTTTTACTGCAGAAGATTAATGAAGATTCATGAAGATGTGTTTCATACACACAGCTTAGCTGTAACTGTGCAATAAATAACTGCATATGTAAATCCTGTTTTTGTATGGACCACTGTAAAAATGTTGATGTTTCATTAAATGTTTGAATAATATCGCAACAGTTTTTTTTTTTATTTTTCATCTTCGCATACCACATGTGTCTCACAGCTGAGAATTGCCAAAGTTCACCTGCCAATCATGTGGCAGATACAATGTACATAACACACAGCAATCCTACTTCTATTATATTGTTTCTCTACTAGTAAACTTCTGCTGTTCTTAATTTTGACACAAAACCATTTGGTCCTTACTGTCTTGTTGATGAGATAGGTCAGAGGAGAATGGCCAGACTGTTTTGATCTGACAGAAAGTCTAAGAATAGTAACTCAAATAACCATGCTTTACAACCATGGTGATCAGAAAGGAATCTCAGAATGCACAACATTGAGACAGACTACAATAGCAGAAGATCATGTCAAGGACTAGTCCTGTCAGCCAAGAGCACAAATCTGAGGCTAGAGTGGGCACAAACTCATTGAAATTGGACAGAAACCCAAGGGAGTCATTCTATCATTCAGTTATTTTTGGTTAAGTTTACTTACATGTTTACTTTTCCATTGTATACTGTACCTACTTTTTAACATTTTTTTGTGTACATCTTCATAGATGCCGAGTGGATGGCTGTCATCAGTCTTCGGAGACCATGGTTTGCGTCCAGTTGGCACTGGAACAGCACCTCGAGTGACTGTATAAGCCCACATGTGAGTGGCAGTCTCTGCTGCAGCAGGTGCACTTGAAGGCAGCGTCAGTGCCAGCTGTCGCCAAATGGCTGGCCTTCCTCAGGGCACACTTCTCCTCCGCCGCCTGTGTCAGTTTGGCCTCCCCTCTCTGGATGCCTCTGCACAGCTCTTGCCTCCATTGACAGCGGTCGCTGGTGAGTTCCTCCCACCTCTCAACATTCATGTTGAGCGCTTTCATGTCGTGCTTGCAGACGTCTTTAAAGTGGAGGTGGGGGTGTCCTTGTGCGCATGTTTTCCGGTGGCCAACTCACTGTACAGCAGGTCCTTGGGGATCCTCACATCCTGCATGCAGTGGACGTGGCCAAGCCAGCGAAGGCAATGCTGCTGGAGCATCATGAAGATACTTGGGATGTCGGTGTGAGCAGGCACCTCGTTGTTTGTGATTTGGTCCATCCAAATGATGCCAAGAATGTGCTGCAAACTCTGCAGATGGAAAGTGTTCAACGGATTCACTGCCGTACAGCAAGGTGGAGAGCATGCAGGTTCTGTAGACTGCTACCTTGGTGTGGACAGTCAGTTTGCTGTTCTCCCAGACGTTTGGACAGTTTGATGCATATTACTGCAGTACAACCGATCCGTCTGTTGAGCTCGGCGTCCATAGAAAGGTTGTCAGATACTGTGGAGCCAAGATAGATGAATTCATGTAGTTGTTGATGGTGATTGTTGGAGAGTCTAATGCTCTGGCCCATCACTTTCGTTTTCTTCAGGCTGAATTCCTGACAGGCATGAGCCAAGCTGTCCATGAAGTGCTGCAACTGTTCCTCCTTGTGTGCCGCCAGAGCTGCATCATCAGCAAACAGCATGTCTCTCATTAGGACCTTGCAAACTTTGGTCTTTGCTTTCAGCTGGGACAGACTGTGCAGCTTGCCATCGGATCTGGTGTGAAGTTAGAGCCCATCAGTGGATGTGCCGAAGGCATGTTTCAACATGACAGCAAAGAAGATGCCAAAAAATGTAGTGGCAAGAACACAGCCCTGCTTAAGGCCGCTCCTGACATCAGAAGCCTGTGAAGATGAGTTGTTGAACTGAACGACATCCTTCATGTCCATGTGGAATGACTGGCTCATGCTTAAGGGCCTGGGAGGACATCCAATCCTTGTGAGGACTTTGAAGAGGCCCTCACGGCTGACGAGGTCAAGAGCCTTGGTCAGGTCTATGAAGGCGATGTACAGAGGCTGCCTCTGCATTTCTCCTGAAGCTGTTGCAGGGAGAAGATCATGTCGATCGTGGAGCATTCTGACCTGAACCCGCACTGTGATTCAGGGTAAACCCAATCAGCTAGTTTCTGCAGTCTGTTGAGAATCACATAAGCGAAGACCTTGCTGATGATGCTCAGGAGTGAGATCCCCCTGTAGTTATTGCAGTCACTTCAGTCACCCTTATTCTTGTACAGAGTGACTATGTTGCAATCCCTCAGGTCTTGGGGTACTTCTCCTTGCTCCCAGCACTGACAAAGTAGAATGTACAGATGTTGAAGCAGGACACTCTTTCCACACTTGATGATCTCTGGTGGAATTCCATCCAGTCCTGGCACTTTCTGTGTGAGTAAACCATCGATCGATTTACTCAACTCCTCAATGGTGGGCTTTTTATCCAGCTCTTTCATGATGGGCAGGCGTTCAATGGCATCCAATGCAGCATCTGAGATACTGCTGGCTCTGCCATACAACTATGAATAGTGATTCACCCATCTCTCCATCTGCTTTTCTGTGTCTGTGATGACTTCTCCAGATGCAGACTTCCTTGGTACCATCTTGCTCTGGGTTGGCCAGGAAACCTTGTGCTGTGGTTTGGTCTTGAAGTCGGAATTGGTAATGCACAGCTCTTGTAACATACACAGCTCAAGCAGGCGTTGCCCTTTTTCATTTTTCCTGCCAATTCCAAACTGGCCCAAACAACTAGGCCCAGAGGTGTGGTCGCTTCCAACTCTGGTATTGAAGTCGCCAAGTCACAGCATGGGTTCCTGTCTTGGGAGTCCCTGGATGACTGTCTGTAAGTGGTCATAAAACTCATCTTTGGCCTCTGGTGATGAGCAGAGAGTGGGAGTGTACATGCTGACTAGGTTGGCTGACCCATCGGTAGTGTGAAGATGCATGGAGCATATTCTCTCAATCCCATTTTCACCAGGCTCAATCATCTTCAGCAGTGAGTTCTTGACAGCAAAGCCTACACCATACTCTCTGGCATCATCCACACTCTTTCCCCACCAGAAGAAGGTGTAATCCTTTTCACATAGTGTTCCAGAGTCAGCCAATCAAGTTTCCTGGAGCACAGTGATGTCCACTTGGAATCTGAGCAGTTCGTTGTTTAGCACTGCTGTCTTTCATGTGTCTCTCATTTCCTGAAGGTCCACTGACAATCCAGAAGTCATGGTCTGAATGTTTCAGCATGCAAATCAGAGTGCTCGTCTCCTTCTTCCTTTTCTTATCTTGTCTGATGCTGAGTTCACAGTCTGCATGTCAGGCATTCAAACCCTAAGCCCCATGCACCCCATGAAGCTGGCAGACTGTGGCAGGACAACATCTTATTGGCTGGGGGCTGCCCAGCTTGAGGCAGGTGGTAGCTGTCCAGTGAGACACGATGGTCCTTCCCACCATCAGATACAATCCCTGGCACCACACCAGTCAAGCCAGACTTATAACTGGTATACTGCTGTTTCCCGTGTTGTGCCAGGTCACAAGTCTGGGCAGGGATAATATGGAAGACAAGCTATTGCCCATGCAGCAGGTACCCCCTCTCCATTCTGCCAATGTTGTCCAAGGGAAGGGCTAGAGCTGATACGCTTGGAAGTGGTGTCATTGCAGGAGTTGCCAGAATGAGGTTGTAAACAGCACTGAATTGCCTTACACTGCAAAAACTGAAAACTGAATTTGAGGAGAAAACTACTTAATACTAGTGAAATTATCTTGCTGCATGGACAGATATTTTTACTTGAAAAGACATCTTAGAATAAGTTGGTTGCAATCTACAACTAAGTTTAATAATCTCAGAATTGGTGTTTTGTACTCTTCTAATAGGAAATGCTAGATCATTTCAACTGTTTTCAAGATATTTTCACTTGCTAAGATATCATTTTTTGCAGTGTAGGGACTCCAGCTCCTGATTTTTTTCCTCAGGGTTAACTCCTGAAGCCTTTCCCATGAATGAGCGTAGCCGCAAGGCAGTGGAGGTTTGAAATAAGAGTTTTTCTTCTGGAATATACTGTTCCTTACTCAGTCCCTGAGATACCTTTTAGAAAGAAGAAAGGACATCAGCTACAGTATGACCTCACAGAAGTAATTGTTGCTGCTGATCAATCCGAGAAGGGTTATATGGCAATCTCCAAACTCACCATTCACACCATTTACCTTTCACACTGTGAAACCATTGACCATTCTACAGTGAGAAAGACTTTAGATAACTGACTCTCAAATGGATGTATGCTCAGCTGTCACTTAAGTGGGGTTAGAGTCCAGATGTTACTAGATAGCAGAGCCCAAGTTAGTATGGTGGGGAAGTCTTGGTTAGAACAAACTTTACCAAATGTCAAAATCCAACCCCTCAACAGCCTACTTTCAGAATTCATGCTTGACATCACAGCCACAAATGGGACAGCTGTACCGTTTGATGGGTGGATTGAAGTCCTTTTGGAATTAATAAGTCAGAAACATGGGAGAGTAGCAATACGGGTACCAATGCTAGTGAGCAGAAGCTGTGTGACTAGCCCACTGCTGGGTTTTAATGTGATCGAGGAGATAATCATGGAAATTGAGCAACAGACAATTTCTGTCGGAGGCAATGAGTGTCCGGAGGCACACTGTTGAAACTCTTGTCTCTGTGCTAAATGAAATGTCATTGCAGGAAGAACCAGTAAGCCCTGTGGTGAAAGTTGGGAAGAGAGGACTCACCGTTCAAAGGGGCCAGATCTGTGAGGTCAAGGGTCGCCTGAGAATGTTGCCAGAGGGAGGAGCTGCATTATTTGAGCTGGCCGTAGAGAGTAGTTTACCCGATGGGTTGGAGCTCTTTCCCGCTCTGGTTGACGTGCCTGCTGGTGCCTCAAAAATTGTGAGAATCCCCATCTGGAATCCTACACAGCACGACATATTTCTACCTCCAAAAACAGTTGTGGGTTTCACTGAAGAAATCATGGGCCTCCAATCGATGAGTATCCTCCCAACCCCCCCAGACATCAACCAGTCAGACTAAAGACACTCTCCTGTGCTCAACCCAAGTACATGCTAATGTTGATCATCAAAATGGGAGTAAAACAGCCCACAGAGCACCTTGTCCCCAAAACAAATGGCACCCCCCAGTAGACTTAGATCATCTTACTGAGAGTGAGCAAGAGGTGGTTCTCCAAATGCTCTTTGAAGAGTCTGACATGTTCACAAAAGAGGACGGGGACATTGGTTGTATTCCTGACTTACAATTAAGAATCAATACAGTAGAGGACAATCCTGTCCAGAAATGTTACAACTCTATTCCAAAATACCTATATACAGGGATAAAAGAGTACGTCCAAAACCTTCTGGACCAAGGCTGGGTTAGGAAATCTGTGTCAGCTAACTCCTCTCCCATTGTTTGCATGCACAAGAAAGATCACAGCCTCCACCTATGTGTCGACTTTCGTGAACTGAACCGTAAGACCATACCTGACCGTCATCCCTTGCCATGGATGCAGGATCTGTTGGACTGCTTGGGAGGGAATTTGTCATTTTTTATATTAGATCAAGGCAGCGCATACCATCAGGGTTTTGTGAGCGAAGAATCGAGGCATCTGACAGCATTTAGCACACCCTGGGGACTGTACGAATGGGTCCGCATCCCCTTTGGGCTGACAAATGCACCCACTGCATTTCAAAGGTGCATGGAGGGAGTGTTAGAGGGCATTAGAGATGAGTGCTGTGTGCCGTATTTAGACGATGTCCTCTGCTACTCTAAAACCTTTGACGAACACGTGACCCACCTAAAACAAGTGCTCTGCTGGATGAGACAACATTACATCAAGCTCCGTCCAACAAAATGCAAGCTCTTTGAGAGGAAAATCCATTACATCGGCCAAATGGTGTCGGGGAAGGGATCCAGATCGACCCAAAAGATTTAGAAGCAGTGATTGCTCTGAAGGAGAGGAAACCTCGCACAGTCGGAGAGCTCCAGACACTGCTTGGATTCCTGAGCTATTATCGGTCCTTTATCCAAGATTTCTCCTGACTGGCAAGGCCGCTGTCCGAACTCCTTCAGAACCCAGCTGAAGGGAGTGATGTCACAAAAACCCCGGCCAGCAGGGGTAAAGTTCAAGTGAAGAAGGGAGATAAGGGACAGCTCTCCTCCTGCACACCCATTACTTGGACAACTGAACACCAGAATGTTGTGTCAAAGTTTGTAAAGATGCTAACCAGCCCTCCCATACTAACCTACCCAAACTTCGATCTTCTGTTTATATTGCACACAGATGCGTCAAATGATGGATTGGGAGCAGTATTATACCAACAGCAGGACAACAAACTGTGTGTCATCGGGTATGGGTCCAGAACATTGATACCTGCTGAGAGGAACTATCACCTACACTCCAGCAAACTCGAGTTCCTAGCACTTAAATGGATTATCTGCGACAAATTCTGTGACTATCTGTATTACACTCCAACCTTCACGGTCTATACAGATAATAACCCATTAAATTGTGTTCTAAGCACCGCTAGGTTAAATGCTGTGGGACAGAGGTGGGCCGGGGAGTTAGCAGACTTTCACTTTGATATAAACTATAGACCGGGAAAAACGAATGCAGATGCTGTCCAGATACCCGGTGGGCCTTCAACATCAAATGGGTGAGCATACAGAGTCAGTCTCACTGGAGGTAGTGTTGGCAGTGTGGCAAGGAACTAAAGCAGTCCATGACAATGATGTGCCCTGGATGGCTGTGTTACAACTTAACCACAAAGATGAAAGTGCTGTGCTGACAGATAGCATTTCTAGTGTCACATCTAAAAACATCAGAGCTGCGCAACAAGAAAATCCAGTGATCGAAGAGGTTGTCTCCTTGAATCTCAACACATGGACTCCTAATGACAAAGAGAAAAGAGCCATGGGAAGACAGACAAGAAGACTACTTTTTGAGTGGAACAAGCTAGATGTGGACAATGGAATACTCTATAGGAAAACTGAGCAACACAGACAACTGGTCCTCCCAGAAAAGCTCAAATCTGTGGTGTTGAGGAGCTTGCATAACGAGATGGGACATGTACGTGCTGTTAAGGTGATACATCTCGCCCGTGAAAGATTCTACTGGCCCTACATGCAGCAAGACATCGAGGACTATGTGACAAAGAGATGTGTCTGCATCAAACAAAAGAAGCCCAATGTCCCACAAAAAGCCCCAATGGGATCCATCACCACCAGTGCACCCTTTGAGTTGGTCTCGATTGAATATTTACATCTGGAGCCAAGTAAGGGAGGATATGAGTATATCCTGGTCCTCATAGACCATTTCACGCATTTTGCGCAGGTGTACCCGATGAGAAACAAATCTGGAAAGACAGCAGCTGAAAAGATATTTCAGGACTTTATCCCTCGTTTCGGGTACCCGGAGAAACTTCATCATGATCAAGGATGTGAGTTCGAGAATAGCTTGTTTCAAAGACTACAACAACCATCAGGAATTGCTCATTCTTGGACCACACCTTATCATCCACAGTGCAACCCAGTCGAACGACTAAACTGCACACTTCTTCAAATGTTGTGCACCCTACAAGAGGAGCAGAAAAGTGAGTGGAAAGAGCATCTGCCTCATATCGTGCACGCTTACAACTGCACGAGGCATGAGGCAACAGGTTACTCTCTGTTCTTCCTCTTGTATGGCAGGACTCCACGGTTACCGATTGACTTGCTCGTTGGTTCCAGGACAGAGACTGAGGCACGCAACCATCAAACCTTCGCACAGCAGTGGGCAGATCGGATATGAGCAGCTTATCAAACTGATGCTGATAACAGTCAGAAGTCTTCAGCTAAAGGCAAGAAACAATATGATAGGGGAGTGAGACAGGGCTTTACATTAGCACCCACCCACCCACCAAATGCAGGTAAAATTCAGCTTTGGCAGATAATAACTTTAGTCTCACTAGCCACTTTGGTGGGTGGTTTATTCTGTGGTTTGACAATATATTTTAATTGTAGTTTTCTCTGAAGGCATCTGATATAATAAATGCATTGCAATGTAATATTACGTGCCTACAACTCCCATAAGCACCTGCATAAACATTCTGACAACATGTTAGAATTGTTTAGAACGTTTGTTAACATCTCAGATAAAATCAGTGGTATGGTAACCTGCGGTTAATGAATGAAGCAACAAAGTTGCTGACAACTGACAAGCACACTATGTGGTGGCATATAGCTGGAGTTTCAAACCCTGCTGCTCAGGAAAAAAAGGGGCAGAGATGAGCAGGGCCGGAGGCAGCATTTTAAAATCACCGAGGTCCGTCATGCGCAAAGTGCGCGCCAAAAATTTTTTGAGATATTTAAATGAGGGGGTGAATTACACACCACACAAGAGATCTATTCCTGAAATTACTTTTAATGGTGTTTGAACTGAATATCATCAGTTTTGGAAAAAAAAATCATGTATGTGGCAAGAGTAAGAATAATTTAAGCTTGTTTAATGGTTTGATCTGGCCCAAGCAATGAGGACAAAAGATACCCTAACCATGTAGCCTATGTAACTAAGATACATTAACAATCTGGCATCCGTTACACCTACACACAAAAAAAAAATTCTGGGAAAAAAATCAGTATACACCACCATGTTTTAGGCAAAGTTATCCAAGGCAAACAAAAGTTGAAACTTTCCACTCTATTGCTTTGGCTTATCGAATGATTTATTTTTAAAATCACAAACAAGGCAGGCTACAACTGCGCTGCTTCAAAAATGTAAATTGTACAGCTTCATGAAAGTGCGCTGATGGTTCCCATGAAAAAAACGTGTCTCCTGCACTGCGTTCCTCCCCCGAGTCGTGCACTCATTCGCTTTTGTGTTCTTGGTCTCAGAGCCGCGCACACGAAACAGACACAGAAGACAGAATCAACGTTTAACATCATTAACAATGCACTTTTTACGGAGATGTTTTAATGTTATTCTTTATTTTTTTATCCAGTTGAATATTTAGCGTATGAATGTATTTTCAGCTCTTAAAAATGACCAAGGTCTGGACCGCGGGGGCCTTGGAGATGAACAAGACGCTAATAGGAAGATAAGACAGTTCAATGACAAATGGAAGTTAGGGCGAGATTGGCTAGTTCATAGCAAAACCGAAAATACCCTGTACTGCGAAGGCTGTAGAAAGTCTGGCAAAGACAGGCACCAGTCATTTTAAACTTGAAACTATAAAGGACCATGAAAAGTCAAATGCACACATCGGTACTATAACATCAAAACAGGCGAAGACGGCTGGTTCACTACAGGACAGCATTGCTTTCAAGTCCCTGTCATGAAGTCGGCTGAGCTGGAGAGGATGGAGCTGCTGTTTAGAAACGTTCAGACGATTGGAAAGAAGTTGATCCCGCCCCAGCTATCAACTTATGGTCTGCTGGAAGCCTCAGGTAATGAAGACCATTTTTCATGGACCATTCAGACTCATCTGATGATGAATGTAATGAGGACATTTAATGTCTTTACACATGTTCACACACACACACACACACACACACACACACACACACACACACACACACACTATTAATAGATAATACTTGATAATACACATAATACAGGGCTGCCAACTTTTCAAAATTCCTTGGAGTGAGATTTTTTTTGGGGGGGGGTCGACTGCAAAATTTTTCCGCACACCACGCAGTAAGTGGGAATTTTGTATTCAGTTTGATATTTACTTGTCCCCCTGCATCCTGGTGTTTTGTTTGTGGGTCGTCCAGCTGGAGATGGACAAGGGGGGGTTTGAGATTTTGGATTTAGTAGATGTTCCTGCATTCTGGTGGATTTTTGGAGTGGCCTGCTGTGCCATACCTACATTCTTACACACCCTGACTTGCCAGGCCTTCAGCTTGTGGCCAACAAAAGCACCAAGTTTTGGCTTAAAAGCCCCCACACTAGAAAACTACAGATGACTGCCAATGTTCCTGTAGCCCTATAGACCTGCTCTTCTGTCTGCCCTGTTTGTTGCTCTTCTGTCTGTTGTTCTGTCTGTCCTGTCTGCCTTTTCTGGCTTGGCTGGACTGTCAAAATAAAATATTCCACTTTTGTCCTGCCAGTGGTCTTACCCTTCGGGACATCTTACCTTTGAAAGAATTCAAATAGTCATGTTGGTTTAATAAATCTACACAATCACAACAACATGCCTTTTCCTGGAGGACAAGTTTCTTGTGTTTATTCTGAATCTTACCTGCTCTGAGTGGTAGGCAGGCCTACAGTAAAACGGTCAAGTTCTTTGATATTACAGGTGACCATGCTTTATTTACTTTAACTGAGCAATTACATACATCATAAATAATTAAAAATAAATATCCTGTAAATAAAAAATAGGTATGGTGGCTAATGGCTCTTCTTGCATTTGTAATATTATCTCTTACTTGCTTTATTTTACAATATTTCCAGTATGGCTTCAAATAAAGTCATAAAGTATGATAACATACAGTAAACAAACTAAAAATGCGCCTTAATAAACGTGTGCTAAGGAGGTGCTCTCCCGTGCTGCTTGTTGGGGAAGATAGAGGCTGTGGCACGGCAGTAGGCCTATAATGATTTATCATGCCTAGTACACAGCTCTCGATATGGCATTAAATATTCTCACAACACTTATAGGCTAAAACGATTAAGAAACTTTATATAAGTTCATAATTACTCCAGTAACGCCACACATTGGCGTGCATATGTACAAACCTGTCTGAGACACTTGTCTTCAACTCGGATACCTTCTTCTCCCTCCTCTTCCTCTAAATTGACGGTAGGCAATTATCCAACTTCCGGCGAGTGCAGCATCATTAGATGCGCCACCTACCATAGGGGAGTGTGTACAGAAGGGAACACCTCTCTGCCTGTTTAGCCGTGCGTAAGGCATAATTGATCGATCGCAAGTGGTTGGCGCGACGCAATGGGTAGCCTAGATCAGACAGATAAACTAGATTTTTTTCTAGCGTGAGAAATCGGAGGTATGGCGTGTGAGCGTGTGAAGACAGTCAAATGCGTGTGTCTCACGCTCATTGCGTGAGAGTTGGCAGCCCAGCATAATACTTGCATATCAAAACATCAAATGTTTTTCATTGATAAATGTTTTGAATTGGACTTTTAATATTAGAATCAGTTCAGTTGTATTGAATGTTATTTTTCATATAATATGATATTTCATTGACTTCCGGGAAGGCACGACACCAGCATGGCTGCATAGTTTTAGGCTCCGCTCGGCTTGACCTCCCTTCCCCACATATTACTGCAAGATATACTTTGAAACCCCTTAAACAGCAACTGTTCATTCTCTTAAATATCGACGTGGTGTAAACCATGCCAAACGAACAAAAAAACAACCCCACTCGCACAGCAAAACAACAGAAAAAGTCTGCGACGCCCGAAAGCAAGATGGAGGAAGAGACAGCTACATCGGACAGCACTAAGGCAGAGCTCGCCAGCATCAAACATCTTCTGAAAGGTATAGCAACAGATGTGAACTCTATGAAAATGGGTATGGAAAAGCTGCAAGCTACTGTTGAGTCGCTGGGCTCAAGGATGTCGGAAGCTGAAACCAGAATTTCTGATCTGGAGGACGCTAACAACAGCCGAGAGGTTAGCATAGGCTCTGCCTTATCAAGCCTTAAAGCACTTCAGGATAAAGTTACATACTTAGAAGATTACAGTAGGCGGAACAACGTGCGTGTGATGGGCATCCCTGAAAAAGCAGAGGGTAGCGACCTAAGAGGTTTTGTGCTTGGTGTACTAACTGAACAGCCGGAGCTGGATGTGAATGCTGGATTTGAAATTGAACGAGTACATCGCGTTGGGCAGAATGCAGACAATGGTCGCAATCGTCACGTTCTGATTCGCTTTCTGAGATTCAGCGCGAGGGAAGCCGTACTCGCGGCTGCACGCGATAAAGAAGCAGTCGAATGGGAGGGCAAGAAGCTCTCCTTCTTCCAGGATCTTTCCCAAGAGGTGCTACAACAGCGTAAGAAATTTGATGCTGTGAAGAAGCAACTCAAAGGACATGGGGTCCGCTACTCCATGCAGTACCCAGCGACGCTGAAGTTCTCTGTAAATAACAAATGGCACTCCTTCACTTCACCGAACGCGGTTGTTGCCTTCCTTGCATCGCAGGACTTCACGCAGGGTGATGAGTAGGCTGTATGGTCAGTCATAATTTCTCTTTCAATGTCTGGGACTACTTAGATTTTATTTATTTATTTATTTATTTAATATATAATATATCCTCAAGTATGGCCTCCATATTATTACAAGCATGGTATTCTTGGAATAGGGGGCTTTGCATACTATGCTGGGGCATAATGCAACACATGCTGTTGGACTTCATAAAGGCTTGGTGGGTGATATGTGGTAATCTTTTTCACCCAAATTTTTATTGGATTATTATTATTACTATTACTATTATTATGTTTGCCTATATCATTTTGGGTTTTTTTTTTAAGTGGACCCATGATAAGTGGAATTATTATTTTCATTGTACTGTTTGGCTGACTTCCCTTTTGAAAGTTGCATTAAGGGATCGTTACTTAATTGGTTGGCATAAAAACATCCAATGGGGAGTGGGCGGGGGGTGCGGGGAGCCGGGACAGGCCAGGTGACACTTTCATACGGATGCACTATAGTTTGTTTAGTAGAGCAGGAGAGCCTAATGATTTAGGTGGGCTCTTGACAGTTTTGTATTGGTGTTTGACTTATGTTTGTACTAACTATGTTTTGTTTTGTTTTGTTTAAGTTTCTTTTTTCCACAAGGGAGTAGACTAACAGGACAGGAGGCTATGTGCTCAGGAAAAAAATGGTGGCTAACACTTACCTGATTATACAACTAGTTATATTTTATGAGTGAACTGTTTAAAATAATTTCACTGAATGTTAAGGGTGCAAACTCAGCTTTAAAAAGGAAGAAGATTCTGTGGTATCTCAAACAGAAAAATCCAGACCTAGCTTTCTTGCAAGAGACCCACCTAGAGGGAAAAGCCTCATTGTTATTGCAAAGGGATTGGGTTGGGAAAGTCCTTTATAGTGCTGGATCCTCCAGCCAGAGGGGAGTAGCCATTTTGATTAGGAAGAATTTTAAGATTAAAATACTCAGACAACAATCAGATGAAGAAGGCAGGTGGCTAGCAATAGAGGTTGAATTGTTTGGCATTAAGTATACGCTTATGAATATGCCCCAATAATAGAACAGACAGGCTTTTTTGTAGGGGTGAGCAATGCAATAACAGAGTTTGGAAATCCATATACAATTTTGGGTGGGGACTTTAACAATGTGAGGGAGCCCATGATGGATAAAACATATACAGGGGGTATAAAACGACCTTCACAGGCAAGAAGAGAAATTGACACATTGGTAGAAGAGTTGGACTTGGTGGATGTGTGGAGGTTTTTTCATCCTTCAGATAAACAGTTTACTTTTTACTCACACCCACATAATTCCTATTCCAGAATAGATTATTTTTTTATTTCAAAATCATTGATCTCTGTCACAGAACAAACAACAATAGGTACAATCTTAATATCAGACCATGCTCCAGTGGGGATGGCGTTACGTATAGGCCAATCAAGCAAAAAACAACCCAGCAGGTGGAGATTTAATACATCCATGCTCAAAGATGAAAACTTAGTGCGATCTATTAAAGGGGAGATAATGTATTACTGGTGGACCAATGAAGGCACAGTGTCAGACCCAGCTGTGGAGTGGGATGCCTTTAAGGCTGTCATTAGAGGCCGTCTTATTCAAATCTGCTCATTTCTAAAAAAGACAGCGGTTGAGCGCTTCCAGGAACTGGAAAAAGATATTAAAGAAATGGAAAATAGGCACGCATTACACTCTGACCACTCTTCACTTCACGAACTGAGTAAATTAAAACTGGAATATAATTCTATATTACAGAAAAAAGTGGAATATTCGTTATTCAGAAGTAAACAGAAGTATTATGAACAAGGGGAAAGGACAGGGCGGTTTCTTGCACAGAGAGCAAAGCAGCAATATACACAATCACTCATAACAGGAATACAGAATGACAAGGGGGAACTGAAAACAAATGATATGGACATCAACCAGTTATTTGTCACTTTCTATCAAAGTCTTTATAAATCAGATGACCCTGTTTCTCAAGATATTGGTGCTTTTCTATCTACTGTGCAATATCCAACATTATCACAGGATGAACGAGAACAAATTGGAGCTGACATTACGCTAGAGAAAATTAAAGAGGCTATACAGAAACTACAGAGCGGGAAATCTCCAGGGGAAGATGGCTTCCCATCTGAATTTTATAAGGCCTTTTCAGATCTTTTGACCCCGAGACTACTTAAAGTTTACAATAATGCCTTATTGAGAGGGCGTCTCCCAGGTAGTATGCAGACAGCTATAATAACGCTAATTCATAAAAAGGACAGGGATCCACAACTTTGTGGCAACTATCGTCCAGTGTCTCTAATTAACGTGGACACTAAGCTACTCGCTAAAATTCTAGCTACTAGATTGGAAGGATTATTGCCAAAACTTATCCACCCTGATCAAGTGGGTTTTATTAAAAATAGGACATCATCTGACAATCTTCGCAGGCTTCTTCATCTTATGTGGCAGGCAGGAAGAGAACCAGATGTAACTGTAGCTCTTTCACTGGATGCCGAGAAAGCATTCGACAGGGTGGAATTTGCATACCTGTTTCAGACGTTGGAGAAATTTGGGCTGGGAACCTCTTTCATTAACTGGGTTAGGTTACTATATCACAATCCAAAGGCATCTGTTGTGACAAATGGCAAACAGTCTACTGCATTTCAGCTTCATAGAGGGACGCGACAGGGATGTCCCTTATCCCCTCTGTTATTTGCCCTGGCCCTGGAACCACTGGCTATTGCCATTAGACAAAATAAGAATATTGTTGGTATTAAAACTGGGAGTGAAGAACACAAACTGCTTTTGTATGCAGATGATATTCTTCTACTGTGCAGACGCCCATCATCCACAGTATCTCATATTCTCACCCTGATCAACTCTTTTTCATGTGTGTCTGGATACAAAATCAACTGGTCGAAGTCTGAGGCTATGCCTTTATCTAAGATCTGCCCCCCTAGTATTAGAAAGGATTGGCAATTTACATGGCAGCCGTCAGGCCTGACATACTTGGGCGTAAAAATCACCCCACAACTGAATGACATTATGGATATAAACCTCCTTCCCCTGATTCAGAAAATAGGGCTCATACTCCAAAACTGGACTAAGTTAGGCTTATCACTTCTAGGAAAGGTTAATATTTTGAAAATGGTAATAGTTCCCAAAATTAATTACATAAGTAATATGCTACCACTAAACATCCCACGCGCCACATTAGCAAAATACAATACAGCGGTCGGTGGTTTTTTGTGGGCAGGTAAAAAGCCATATGTAAATCAAAAAAAACTTTATGCGGCTCCAGAAGATGGTGGCCTTGGTCTGCCTCATATAGCCTGGTATCACTATGCTTTTTGCCTAAAACAGTTATCCAAGGTATACATCACTGCTGATACAGCTCCAGCTTGTGTCTATTGAAAGGGTCCTTACATATCCATATCCAGTACAGGCCTTTATTACACAAACGGGTGGCAAGATTCCTCATGATAATCCAATACTGGCATTTTCACATGAGACATGGCAAACCTCTCATAAAATCCTTGGTTTACATCCAAATTTTACTTGTCAAACCTCATTATGGCATAATAAATGTCTCAAGATAGGCAAAAAGACATTTTCTTGGCCTGACTGGGTTAAACTGGGCATTGTTTACATTGGAGATTTATTTGAGGAAGACATTTTCTTTTCTTTTGAACAACTGAGAGTGAAATATAGACTTCCAAATAAGGACTTTTGGAAATATTTACAGTTAAGGAGCTGCATTCTTTCACATCTCAGACTATCACCACTTGCACCAGTTACTGAGTTACAAAACAGATTAGAACAAGAAAAGATTTTCACAATGAAAGCATCAGGATTTTACAGTATATTAAGGAAATCTCAACCTCCTAACTTTGCAGGCTTAAAAAAATGTTGGGAGAGGGACATGGGAGAAAATATACTTGATGAAACGTGGGAACAAATAATCAAGTCATGGTATAAAGTTTCAAGGGAAATGCAGACACGGTTGATGTGTTATAAAATTATTAATAGGATCTACTGGACCCCGTCAAAAATGGCACGGTTAGGACTTAGAGACTCAGATGTGTGTTGGAGATGTAACATGGAGTGTGGCACTCTTTTACATATGTTATACTCTTGTCCTATAATAGATCCCCTATGGTCTGAGATAATGTCTTTTATCAACAAGCTGCTGACCACTGCTCTGGTACGCCAACCGTTACTATGTCTCTTGGGTGTGGTACCGCAGGGGAGTGGGTTGAATGCCCACCAATCCTCTTGGTGCCGAACAGCGGTAATAGTTGGATGCAGGATAATATTGCGACATTGGAAAACACAAGTAGCTGTATCAATGATTGAATGGTTTAATGAGATGTCTAAGATTGCCTCTTATGAGAGGTTGTGCTATAGAATGATAGATAAAGAGGATGTTTATATGAAAATTTGGGGCCCTTATTTGGATGTAATAGAGTAAGCTGGTGGTCTGTTTCTTTTTATTATAACTATTCATTTATTTTCTCTCTTCCCCCTTTTGTTTTTTTGTGATAATACTCTAACAGTCAGTGACGTATAATTGTGTATAGTAACTTCACTTACTCCTTATATAAATTGTAAAACGTTGTTAGTCGATATCAACCTGTAGTCCTCCCTGTTTATTTGTGGATGTTCTGTATTTGTTTTTGGTTTCTGTATTTGTGAAAAACCAATAAAAAAGTGAATTATAAAAAAATATGATATTTCATATTGTAAAGGGCTTGAATTTGAGTTCAATAAACAGAATACTCTGTTTATATTTTTGTCTGAATTGGTTGCATGTTTTCAGATAGGGAGCTACCTTAACAGCACTGAATACTTGAGTGCTACTGTAGAGATACATTATACGCTGCCATTCATAATTAAATCTAGATCTTCTGAACATTGACGTATCATGGTGAAGAAAAAACTGTGATTTCCTGGCAACAAAATTGTGGCTAGTGAAAAGGCTGAATGGCTAGTGACTCAGGAAAACCACTAGCCACAGTGGCCGGTGAGCAAAAAAGTTAATGTAAAGCCCTGGAGTGAGAGGTGTTACTCTTCAGCCAGGTGACAGGGTACTAGTGAAAAATCTCTCAGAGAGAGGGGGTCCAGGGAAACTGCATGCCTACTGGGAGAAAGTAGCACATCGCATGGTAGAAAGAGTGGGAGATGGACCAGTCTATAAAGTACAGCCTGAGAGAGGTAGCAAGTCCCTGCGTGTACTTCATAGAAACCTGCTGTTGCCAGTAAATGACCTACCTCTTGAAGAAGAACTCCCTGTGGAGGAAAAGAAGAGACAAAAAAGACAGATACAACCTAAAAAAACCCAAACATTGATAGCCTGATGACAGATAGTTCTGATGAGGAAGAGGAGTATACTTGCCATCATAATCTCCGAAGCAGAATCCCATGCTATAGACTTGTAAGGCCCCAGCAGCAAGGATCTGTAGTGTCACAGCAGGACCCACAAAAGCAGTCTCAGCTTTGTGCAACAGCCAGGGAATTCTGTCCCCCTGTCAGACAGGAAGCTAAGAGAGCTCAAGAATGGGAGGAGGCACAGGAGGGGCCAGAGTTGGTCATGGAAGGGCCTGGTCCAGTGGAAGAGATGGATGATGGAAGTATAGGAGAAGGAGAAGAACTGAGAAGATCACAGCGGAAAGGTAGACCAACAGAACAGTTCACATATGACACTCTGGGTCATCCATCATATCGGTCTTGGAGTGCAGATGTGAACACACTCTTATCCAACCAACCCCTTGCAGTGACTCCAAGCTTTTGTCCCTTTCCCCGGTCCCATCCAGCCACACCAATACTACTGCAATTGCTGTACTCTTGCACAATACACAGACACAGAAAGATAGCAAATGTCAGCAGACATTCTTTCAAGTGGGGGAGAGTGTAGAGATTAGATTAGATTAGATTAGATTAGATTAGATTAGATTAGATTAGATTAGATTAGATTAGATTAGATTAGATTAGATTAGATTAGATTAGATAAAACTTTATTGATCCCTTTGGGCAGGTTCCCTCAGGGAAAGTAAGATTCCAGCAGCATCATTACAGATAAACAGAGAAAAGAAATAGAGAAAACTTCTAGTTAAATTAAAATAAATTAAGTATTTACAAATACAAATATAAAAAGAATAAGGTGTGTGCTGAGGTGTTTTTTTAATGTTCCCACACTGTACTCCCCAGAGGAGCATAGTGTGGGGGTTGCTTTTTCTCCTCCCCTCTCCTCATGTTACTCTGTATTTTTCTTTCCAGCCCTGTCTTCCTGTCCTGTCTACTCCCCCTCTGTCAATTGTATGTTTGTGTATATGTACGGACGGGTTGATGGCCAATTTCGCTGGTACTCGTGACTAGTGACAATAAAGGGTTCATTCATTCATATTGGGAAGAGAGGAAGGGGAAGGGGGGAAAAGGTGGGGGGGCAGCAGGAGAGATATTGCACATTATATTGCACATTGTCCGGTATTGCTTATTGTTAGGCTAGGCTACTGCTCCTTCCCATCCTCTGTCCTCCTGTTATCCCTCCTCCCCCCAGAGAGGAGTTGTACAGTCTGATGGCGTGAAGGACAAAGGAGTTTTTAAGTCTGTTCATCCTGCACTTGGGAAGGAGCATTCTGTCACTGAACAGGCTCCTCTGGTTGCTGATGACGGTGTGCAGAGGGTGACTGGCATCGTCCATGATGTTCAATAGTTTGTCCATAGACCTCTTCTCTGCCACCGTCACCAGAGAGTCCAGCTTCATGCCGAACACAGAGCTGGCCTGCCTGATCAGTTTGTCCAGCCTGGATGTGTCCTTCTTGGATGTGTTGCCCCCCCAGCACACCATGGTGTAAAACAGGACACTGGCGACCACAGACTGATAGAACATCCACAGGAGTTTCCTGCAGATGTTAAAGGACCGCAGCCTCCTAAGGAAGTATAGCCTGCTCTGTCCCTTCCTGTATAAGTGTTTGGTGTTGCAAGTCCAGTCCAGCTTGCAGTCCAGCCACAGCCCAAGGTACTTGTAGGAATCCACAGCCTCCACCTTGACTCCCTCGATCAGAACTGGTCGTGACCTTGGTCTGGTCCTCCCAAAGTCAGTGACCAGCTCCGTGGTCTTTGAGGTGTTGAGCTGCAGATGGTTCCTGTTGCACCACACAGCAAAGTCCCTCACCAGGCTCCTATACTCCTCCTCTCTGTCATCACTGATACACCCAACGATGGCTGTGTCATCGGCAAACTTCTGAATGTGACACAGCTCTGAGTTGTAGCAGAAGTCCACGGTGTACAGGGTGAAGAGAAGAGGGGCCAGCACTGTGCCCTGGGGTGCTCCGGTCCTGCTAATCACAGTGTCAGATGTGATGTCCTTCAGCCTGACGTACTGTGGCCTGTCAGTGAGGTAGCTGGAGATCCAGGTGACCAGGCAGGGGTCCACTCGCATCCTGTTCAGTTTGTCCTGAAGTAATAGGGGCTGGATGGTGTTGAAGGCACTCGAGAAGTCCAAGAAGAGGATCCTCATTGTGCCATTTCCCTTATCCAGATGCAAGTGGGCTCAGTGTAGCAGGTAGAGGATGGCGTCTTCCACACCAACACCTGCCCGGTACGCAAACTGCAGACAGTCCTGGGCATGTTGTACCTGGGGTCTGAGGAGGCTGAGGAAGAGCCGCTCCAATGTCTTCATCAGCTGTGAAGTGAGTGCCACTGGTCGGAAGTAGTTCAGCTCGCTGGGCCGATTCTTTTTGGGAACTGGAATGATACATGATGTCTTCCAGAGGGTGGGCACTCTCCCCAGCTGCAGGCTAAGGTTGAAGATGCGTTAGAGTGGTTCACCCAGTTCAGCAGCACAGGTCTTCAGTAGTCGGGGACACACCTTGTCCGGGCCTGCTGCTTTCCTGGGGTGAAGCTTCCTCAGTTGACCTCTGACCTGGTCTGCAGTAATGCATGGAGGAGTCTGTGTTGAGGTGGGGGAGGATGGGGCTGCTGTGATGACTGGGGGGAGGTGTGTTGAGGGAAGAAGGAGAGATGGCTGCAGTGAGGGAGAGGGTGGGGGGGACGTGGGCTGGTTGAACCGATTGAAAAAGTCATTCAACTCATTCACCTTCTCCACTGTCCCCTCAATGACTCTGGTCTTTCTATTGTGGCCTGTGATGGTTTTCTCCTTCAGCTTCTGCTCCACCTTTCTCCTGTAGCTGTCCTTAGCTTCCCTCACGCAGTGTTTTACCTCCTGCTGTGCTGCTTTCATTGCCTCCCTATCCCTGCTCCTGAAGGCGACCTTCTTCCTGTTGAGGACAGCTTTGGCTTCCTGTGTTACCCAAGGCTTGTTTTTAGGGTAATACCGTACAGTCTTAGTGGGGGAGACCACATCTGCACAGAAGTTAAGGTAATCCGTCAGACAGTGTGTCAGCCCCTCTATGTTCTTATAGTGTGGGCTAAGCAGCACATCCCAGTCTGTGATGTCATAACAGTCCCTGAGGGCATCTTCCATTTCAGGGGACCACCTCCTGATGGAGCTAGTTGTTGCAGGCTGCCTTTGAACCGGGGGGTGTACTTCGGCTGTAGAAGAACCATGTTGTGGTCAGACTTCCCTAATGGGGGGAGGGATGTGACTCTGTATGCATCCCTCACATTAGCATACAGCAAGTCAATTGTCCTGTTGTTCCTTGCTGGACAATCCACAGCCTGGTAAAAAGCAGCCAAAGTAGAGTCCAAAGTAGCATGATTAAAGTCCCCAGAAATGATGATAAATGCCTCAGGGTGCTGTGTCTGCAGCCTTGCTGTGACAGAGTGAATCCTCTCACATGCAGCGGCTGAGTCTGCCCTCGGAGGGATGTAAACACAGATGGTGATCATGTGACTGAACTCCCTCGGCAGATAATATGGCCGCAGGCTAACGGCTAGCAGCTCCAAGTCCAGGCAACATAAAACTGTCTTTACGGAGATATGTCCCGGGTTACACCAGCAGTTGTTAACATAAATGATGAGTCCCCCACCTTTGCTTTTCCCGCATGTGTTAGTGTCTCTGTCAGTTCTCACAGCAGTGAATCCCCGCAGGTCTACGTTAGCATCCGGTACAAGGTGTGTTAGCCATTCTCTGTAAAGATAAATAAGCTGCTCTCCCGGTAAATCCGCTGGTTGTTCAGAGTGGAAAGCTCGTTGACTTTATTCGGCAGAGAGTTCACATTCCCCATGATAATGGAAGGAATGGATGGTTTGTAGCACCGCCGCTTGTCCGCTAGCCTAGCCTTTAGCTTAGCTCCAGCCTTGCAGCCCCTGGGTTTCCTCCTCAGCTCAGCTGTGATGGGGTGTCGTATCCCGGCTCGTCCCATTGTTTTCAGGGCCAGCAGCTCCTCTCTCGAATAAGTGAGAAAACTGGCTCCTGGTTGCATGTTAAAGTTAAATATATCCATGTTATATAGTAAAACACACTATGTCTTCATAAGAAGAGCAGAAAAGTTAAAAAAGGTGGAAAAAAGAGGTTTAAAGAGCTAAAAACTACAGAGCTACTGGAGAGGCAGCCGTCTCACACAGTGCCCATATCAAGAAGAGGGTTGGAAACAGTAGGAAAAAATAGAAACAGTGTGAGAAAGTAGATAAAAGAAAAACAGACACCCCGACTATAATTTTTTTTTAATTATCATTTTTCATGGGGCGGCACGGTGGTGTAGTGGTTAGCACTGTCACCTCACAGCAAGAAGATCCGGGTTCAAGCCCCATGGCCGACGAGGGCCTTTCTGTGTGGAGTTTGCATGTTCTCCACATGGGATTCCTCCAGGTGCTCTGGTTTCCCCCAAAGACATGCAGGTTAGGTTAACTGGTGACTCTAAATTGAGTGTGAATGGTTGTCTATGTGTCAGCCCTGTGATGCCCTGGCGACTTGTCCAGGGTGTACCCCGCCTTTCGCCCGTAGTCAGCTGGGATAGGCTCCAGCTTGCCTGTGACCCTGTAGAACAGGATAAAGCAGCTAGAGATTAGGGCTGCATGATTCTGGAAAAAATGTGAATCACGATTTTTTTGCTTAGAATTGAGATCACGATTCTTTGGCAAAATTTTTTATACAAAATGTTTATTGCACTGTTTATTGCACAAAACAAGAAAAAACATTCAAATGGTCATTCAAGTAGAGTCTCAAACATTTGAACAATAGGCTTGTTAGCAGGAGCTGCAGGAACTTTGCTTTGGCAGAGGCACTGTAGTAGTAGCAAAAAAATTGAGATATGTGGCTGATTTTTATTATTATTATTATTATTATTATTATTGTGGCTTTACAAAGGAACTCACCTATTGCCAGATGGAGTCGATGTCCAAACCATTGGAGCCTGGTCCAGTCATTGAGGGAGATGGCTTTTACTATGTTTTGACCATTGTCTGTTGTGATGCAGGTCAATTTATCCTCATTCAGACTTCAAGATGCAAGGGCATCTTTTAATCCCTGTGCTAGGGCCTCGCCTGTATGGTCTTTGGGGAAAAAAGCTGTCTGTAAGCACCGGCTTTTGATAGTGAAATCAGGCGCTATAAAATGAACCGTCAGGCTCAAATACGGTTCCATGGTCCGACTGGACCGTAAATCAGACGTAGCAGAAAAATGATCGATTTCCCGCAATTCTGCCTCGACCATTGCCCGCTGTTTATTGTACATATCGGGGAGCAATGTTTGAAAAGAAGTTGTGGGAGGGGATAGAGTACCGTTTGTCGAGAGTGTTTATCATCTTCTGAAATCCCTCATGTTGTACAGTGTTTATCGGTGCCATATATTTTGCCAGGTGATATGTGATAGCTGCTGTGACCTCCTTGTGTCTACTGGAGTTTGGTGGGTATAGCGTTGCATTGTACAAGGTCCTGGTTATTGCCGTCTGTGTTTGTGTTTGTTTCTTGCCTTGTATGGCTTCATCATACTCTACTTTGTGGTGACGTTTCAGGTGATTGTAAAGATTAGTGGTGTTGCCTAGCGGTGCTGCAACGAGGGCAGAACACACTTTGCAATGCACCTCAGACTGTTTGTCATCGTCTGGCTTAAACCCAAAATACTTCCACACCGCCGAATCCGAACCCTTTTTGGGCACGAGCTCGATTCGGGTCTTTGGGTGACTCTCGCCACTACCACCTGGGGTTTCTTCGCAATCCATTTCTTCTGCTTCTCTCCCTCACTTTTTCCACACACTCAACTGCAGGCGGGCTTCCTCCACTGACTGAATCACATGTTGTAAAGACACTTTACCATAGGTCGAGGGAGGAGTCAGCGGCAGTGCTGCCTTTAGGGGCGTTTGAAAAAATCCGGAAAGAAATGGGAGCATTTGTTTGTGATGCCGCTCATGAAATAAAATGCTTAAGAATCATTGTGTTTCGAAATGAGATTACGTGTATGTGTGAATCGAGATCGCGATTTTTTAACGATTTATCGTGCAGAATAAATCCTGCTGCCGTGAAGTTAACACCAGCACAACGTGCATCTCCTTTATTCTTACCCCAGGCAAGACAGAGGACTTGCAGCCTCCCTGGCTATCAAGTTAGGGAGGCAACAAAAGCAGTGAGTACCCAAATGAGAGCATATTGGTTGAGTTACATGATGTGATTTATCTCTCATTTTCACTTCAGGAATTTAGATCACTGAGTTCCTGCAGTTTCACTTACTCACACATCAGAAACACAAATCAGGTAGGTTTTATGTGTGTGTGTTCTGATTATGTACACCTTAACATATTCCATTTTCATGCTCAGATCCAGACCCACACCCAGTAGTATAAGACTGAGGATTTAAACACCCTGTAAACATGCCACATTAAATTGAAATAATTCAATGACACAATTTTAATATTAAGTCGTCCTTCAAGTTTTAATGTTATATAACTACAGCCTCACAACAAATGAATTATTCACTGTGTGTGACAGTTCCTTCTTCAGAAATATGTCTAGGGAATTTTCAGCAGAAATTCTTAAGACACCGATGGACCTCAGTGGACAGAAAACAGGGTTTAGGATACCATTTTGGACACAGAACTAATAATTGATTAGTTCTGTATTATACATACATACATACATACATACATACATACATACATACATATAAGTTCAGGCACACTTACTTATTCATAGGTTTTTCTGTATTTTTACTATTTTCTAGGGTTATGGGAATAGAATTATGAGGTAAATAAAAAAGTGTTTAAAAAAATCAAAACATGTTTTATATTTTAGATTCTTCAGAGGAGCCAGCATTTACCTTGATGACGCTTTGTACAACCCTGATTCCAAAAAAGTTGGGACAAAGTACAAATTGTAAATAAAAACGGAATGCAATAATTTACAAATCTCAAAAACTGATATTGTATTCACAATAGTACATAGACAACATATCAAATGTCAAAAGTGAGACATTTTGAAATTTCATGCCATTTATTGGCTCATTCGAAATTTCATGACAGCAACACATCTCAGAAAAGTTAGGACAGGGGCAATAAGAGGCCGGAAAAGTTAAAGGTACAAAAAAGGAACAGCTGGAGGACCAAATTGCAACTCCTTAGGTCAATTGGCAATAGGTCATTAACATGACTGGGTATAAAAAGAGCATCTTGGAGTGGCAGCGGCTCTCAGAAGTAAAGATGGGAAGAGGATCACCAATCCCCCTAATTCTGCGCCAACAAATAGTGGAGCAATATCAGAAAGGAGTTCGACAGTGTAAAATTGCAAAGAGTTTGAACATATCATCATCTACAGTGCATGATATCATCAAAAGATTCAGAGAATCTGGAAGAATCTCTGTGCGTAAGGGTTAAGGCCAGAAAACCATACTGGGTGCCCGTGATCTTCGGGCCCTTAGACGACACTGCATCACATACAGACACGCTTCTGTATTGGAAATCACAAAATAGGCTCAGGAATATTTCCAGAGAACATTATCTGTGAACACAATTCACCATGCCATCTGCCGTTGCCAGCTAAAACTCTATAGTTCAAAGAAGAAGCCGTATCTAAACATGATCTAAAAGCGCAGACGTCTTCTCTGGGTCAAGGCTCATTTAAAATGGATTGTGGCAAAGTGGAAAACTGTTCTTTGGTCAGACGAATCAAAATTTGAAGTTCTTTATGGAAATCAGGGACGCCGTGTCATTCGGACTAAAGAGGAGAAGGACGACCCAATTTGTTATCAGCGCTCAGTTCAGAAGCCTGCATCTCTGATGGTATGGGGTTGCATTAGTGTGTGTGGCATGGGCAGCTTACACATCTGGAAAGACACCATCAATGCTGAAAGGTATAACCAGGTTCTAGAGCAACATATGCTCCCATCCAGATGATGTCTCTTTCAGGGAAGGCCTTGCATTTTCCAACATGACAATCCCAAACCACATACTGCATCAATTACAGCATCATGGCTGCGTAGAAGAAGGGTAACGGATACTGAACTGGCCAGCCTGCAGTCCAGATCTTTCACCCATAGAAAACATTTGGCGCATCATAAAATGGAAGATACGACAAAAAAGACCTAAGACAGTTGAGCAACTAGAATCCTACATTAGACAAGAATGGGTTAACATTCCTATCCCCAAACTTGAGCAACTTGTCTCCTCAGTCCCCAGACGTTTACAGACTGTTGTAAAGAGAAAAGGGGATGTCTCACAGTGGTAAACATGGCCTTGTCCCAACTTTTTTGAGATGTGTTGCTGTCATGAAATTTAAAATCACCTAATTTTCTTTTTAAATAATACATTTTCTCAGTTTAAAAATTTGATATGTCATCTATGTTCTATTCTGAATAAAATATGGAATTTTGAAACTTCCACATCATTGCATTCTGTTTTTATTTACAAATTTGTACATTGTCTCAATTTTTTTGGAATTGGGGTTGTACACTATTGGCATCATCTTAACCAGCTTCATAAGGGAGTCACCTGGAATGCTTTTCAATTAACAGGTGCGTCTTGTAAAAAGTTAATTAGTGGAGTTTCTTGCTTTCGTAATGCGTTTGAGATCAAACAGTAAATAGTAAATAATAAAAAATCCAGTAAATAGCCCTATTCCACAACTGGAGTAATTTATATTATGTCAAGAAGCACTCAGCAAAGGAAAGAAGAATGTAATAATAAATTAAACACAATGACTTAGAAGGTGTGTCCAGACTTTTGACCAGTACAGTATATGCACAATGAGTGCGCAATAACGTTCATGCAAGTCAGGAATCATGTGCTCATATGCTCCACCCTTTAGCCACTATAAAAAGTTGCACCAGGTTTTGCTCAAATCAGTTCACGCGCACACACACGCACACAGGTTATCTCGCAGCCTGCACGCGATGAAAGAGTTTTACCCCTCTTTGGACAAGAAGCTGGAAGTTGATGACACAAAACTGAAAGCTCTGGAAAACTCCATCAAGAAAATTGTGGAAAGAAACAAAGAGCTTCTGCCAAGGCCATGGGAATGTAAGTCACTTCACATATTTTTAATCATAATATAGGTAATAAAAAAAGATAATTATAAAAGCGAGTTAAGCAACTACACGAGAAATGCCTGTGGTATGATAGTAATACAAGGGTGTAGGAATTTATTTATGGCACTAGTGAGGGAACTGAGATCAAGATGTAACAAGAGGTTGAAGAAGAAGCCTTTATTTATCACATATACAGTAATGCACAGTGAAATTCTTTTCATTGCATTTTCCAGCTTGTTAAGAAGTTGGGGTCAGAGTGTGAGGTCAGCCATGGTGATGGTGAAATGGTGCCCCTGGAGTAGATAGAGCAAAGGGCCTTACTTACGGTCCCAACAGTGGCACCTTTAACCACTGAGCCACTTGTTCATATGGGTTAAAGTTGATAATTATGATCTAATAATTTTTTTTATTATTTATTTCTCCCACAGTCTCAGAGACCATCACTTTGGATGAGAGTAAAAAGCCAGAGAATGTCCAGATCTCGGAGGACAAGACAGAGATGTCGGTGAACCCTTCAAGCAATATCGGCCTTAGTAGTCAATCCCCATGGAACAGCATGCAGGCATCTCAGACATTCGATAAAGGCCTGCATTACTGGGATGTGGCTGTAGGAGACTGTTACCCCTTTTCCACCAAATCAGTTCCAGGGCTGGTTCGGAGCCAGTGCTGGTGCTGGTTCACAACTCGTTCAACTTGCGAGCCAGCTGAGAACCAGCTTGCTTTTCCATCGCTCGCGGTGCTAAGAGAAGACACGTCATTACGTCGCTGTATACGTCAGTTACGTCGTTGTATACGTCATTACATCGCTGTATATGTCAGTTACGTCACTACGTTTGTATAAACCTTGGCGCGAATATCGAAGCAAAAACAACGCGGAAGAAGCAGTAGCAACAACAATAATAATAATAATGGATGACTTCGTGTTTGTACAGCTGCTGCTTCTCGTCGCTTAAAAATGGTGATCTTTCGCGGTCTTGTTATTGTTGTCGGTCTTAACAACTCCACCCCCCCGCTGACGTAAGTGGTTCTTTCCTCTGGCCCAGCAGAGAGTTGGTGCTAGCCTGGAACCAGTTTTTCTGGCCCCAGAGCCAGTTCTTTGTCAGTGGAAACAGAAAACCCGGTTCCAAACTAAGCACTGGCCCCGAACCAGCCCTGGAACTGCTTTGGTGGAAAAGGGGCATAAGAGAGCTGGGCGGTGGGAGTGGTGGAACAAAGCTGGGCTAAACACATCCAAACTCAAGCTAAGGGCGAGAAAATGAATTCATGGATTCTGGAGTGTGATGGTGGTGAGCTCTCAGTGCTGCACAACAACGACTTCAGCAGGGTCAAGGAGAGCAACATTCAAACCCTCGGTGTATTTTTGGACTGCAATAAAGGGCAACTGAAGTTCTACAGTGTCAGTACAGGCTTCATTCTGCACTCATTTTTGGCTCAGTTCAAGGGCTCCGTGTGTCCTGTTTTCAAAATCTGTGCAGAGACAGACAGAATGGCACACCTGAAGATCTGCAACCTGATTCACATCGATGAATATTATGACAACAGCGACATCTCCATGCCCTCGGAGATGTCATCTGAGGAGAACATGGAGTCAGCTTCTGACATCTCAGAAGAAAAAAAAAGAAGAAACCTTTATTCGTCACATGCACACTTCAAGCACAGTGAAATTCACCCTCTGCATTTAACCCATCTGAAGCAGTGAACACACACACACACACACACACACACAGAGCAGTGGGCAGCCCAGAGCACCCAGGGAGCAGTCAGGGGTTTGGTACCTTGCTCAAGGGCACCTCAGCCCAAGGCCGCCCCACGTCAACCTAACTGCATGTCTTTGGATTGTGGGGGAAACCAGAGCACCCGGAGGAAACCCACGTGGAGAACATGCAAACTCCACACAGAAAGGCCCTCGCCAGCCACTGGGTTCGAACCCAGAACCTTCTTGCTGTGAGGCGACCATGCTAACCACTATAATTACAATAAATTTATTGTAATTTATCATTTACACACATTTTTGAAATCATGTCCTAATGGGGCGGCACGGTGGTGTAGACCACCGTGCCGCCCCATTAGGACATGATTTCAAAAATGTGTGTAAATGATAAATTACAATAAATAATTATAAATTATAAATATTTATTTTAAAGACTATTAAAAGTGTGTTACTTTTACTGCAGTGTTTAATGATGATTAATTAAGATGTGTTACATACACACAGCTGGGCTGTAACTGTGCAATAAATAATTTGTCATGTGAAATGCATATGTACAGTGCCTTGCAAAAGTATTCGAACTTTTTGACATTTTTCCACCTTACAACCACGAACATAAAAGTTTTTTATTGAGATTTTATGTGATAGACCAACGCAGAGTAGCACATAATTGTGAAGTGAAACGAAAATGATAAATGGTCTTCAAAATTTTAAACAAATAAAAATCTGAAAAATGTGGTGTGCATTTGTATTCAGCCCCCTGTACTCTGATACCTCTAAATACAATCCAGTGCAATCAATTGCCTTCAGAAGTCACCTAATTAGTTAATAGAGTCCCACTGTGTGTAGTTTACCCTCAGCATAAATACACTTGTTCTGTGAAGGCCTTTGTTCTCTAACAAAGAGAACACTGAAGAACAAACAGCATCATGAAGACGAAAGAACTCACCAGACAGGTCAGGGATAAAGTTCTAGAGAAGTTTAAAGCAGGATTAGGTTATAAAAAATATCCCAAGCTCTGAACATCTCAAGAAGCACTGTTCAATCCATCATTCAAAAATGGAAAAAGTATGGCACAACCGCAAACCTACCAAGACATGGCCGTCCACTTAAACTGACAGAGCGAGCAAGGAGAGCACTGGTCAGAGAAGCAGCCAAGAGGCCCATGATCACTCTGGAGGAGCTGCAGAAATCCACAGCTCAGGTGGGAGAATCTGTACACAGGACAACTATAAGTCGTACACTCCACAAATCTGGCCTTTTTGGAAGAGTGGCAAGAAGAAAGCCATTGTTGAACGACAGGCATAAGAAGTCCCGTTTGGAGTTTGCCAGAAGCCATGTAGGGGACACAGCAAACATGTGGAAGAAGGTGTTTTGGTCAGATGAGATCAAAGTTGAACTTTTTGGCCTAAATGCAAAGCGCTATGTGTGGCGGAAAACTAACACTGCTCATCACCCTGCACACACCATCCCCACTGTGAAACATGGTGGTGGCAGCATCATGCTATGGGGATGCTTTTCTTCAGCAGGGACAGGGAAGCTGGTCAGGGTTGATGGGAAGATGGATGGAGCTAAATACAGGGCAATCCTGGAAGAAAACCTGTTGGAGGCTGCAAAAGACTTGAGACTGGGAAGGAGATTCACCTTCCAGCAAGACAATGACCCTAAACATACAGCCAGAGCTACAATGGAATGGTTTAGATCAAAGAATATTCATGTGTTAGAATGGCCCAGTCAAAGTCCAGACCTAAATCCCATTGAGCATCTGTGGCAAGACTTGAAAATTGCTGTTCACAGACGCTCTCCATCCAATCTGGCTGAGCTTGAGCTATTTTGCAAAGAAGAATGGGCAAAAATTTCAGTGTCTAGATGTGCAAAGCTGGTAGAGACATACCACAAAAGACTTGCAGCTGTACTGTAATTGCAGCAAAAGGTAGCTCTACAAAGTATTGGCGCAGGGGAGCTAAATACTAATGCACATCACATTTTTCAGATTTTTATTTGTTTAAAATTTTGAAGACCATTTATCATTTTCGTTTCACTTCACAATTATGTGCTACTCCATGTTGGTCTATCACATAAAATCTCAATAAAAAACTTTTAAGTTCGTGGTTGTAAGGTGGAAAAATGTGAAAAAGTTCAAGGGGTATGAATACTTTTGCAAGGCACTGTATCTTATCAGTGTTATAAATAATTATTATTTTGATATTATTTTAAAGTTATTTTAACCCAACTTATTTCTATATTTGACAATGCTTACTGCAAAAGTGATTTAAAAATAGGGGAAAACAGGGAAACTATTTCTTTTGTCTTTATTTCATTTTTTTCCTTTTCCCCTGTTTTCCTTCTCCCTATTTTTATCACTTTTGTTGTAAGTATTATCAATAAATACCCAGTGGCGGCTCCTGAATTTTTTTTCAGGGGGGGCAATTTTCCCCCGTTATGTCTACACGGACCATAAATGTCCACAGGACTGAAGTAAATTGACCTAAGTAGCAAGTCAATAGTCAACCAAACCCAGAAAAACACCACGGTGACTGGAGCCCTCAGTTTCGTCTTTGCCTCGTAGAGCTAACTTGAACACTCCACAAAATTTCACGCATCGGGTGAGCCGGTTTAATATGTGCCTGTTCTTGCTCACCTCATCGTCGTGGCGGTGAACTGCTAGCCTGTAGCCCTCATCCGGTTGTGTAGTGATGTTCACTCTCCCAAAAGCCGAAAATTTCAGGCAGCTGCCCATGTGAATCTTTGATGACTCATGTTTTTTTATTTTCTCCGACAAATGATGCATGTCCGAAACTCCAGTGACCGTCCAAGCAGTGTTGTCCGTGGAGCCACCTCCAGGGTGGGAAAGTAAGCAGGGGTAGCAGAAAACCGCTGAGGCGTCCTCGCAGCCAGCTCGCCAGGATTTGTGCTGGGACCATGTTGAAGTAAAACCTCGAGTATATGATTCCCCCCCTTGTCGAAATTTGTTTTATGTTTAGATTTGGTCGAGGGGGTCCAGCTTGTTTTGTTGCCAATTTAGCTCGATTTGATCGCTGACTAAATGGAACTTCTTTTAAGGACCGCACTGAATTGCTTTCCACATCCATAGACATATAAACATAGACGCCGCATTGAGCTGGTGGCCCCGTTGCTGGGATACGTCAGAGTGTCCGCCATATTGGATGTGGCAAATCTTCCCCGTAAACCAATGCAAGTAAATGGACTGAACTTCATAAAGCCCCTTTCTACAATAATATTTAACTCGATGCCTTTTATTCACCCATTAAGACACACACGTATATATTTGGGAAACAAACAGGCATGGGCGTAAAAATGCGTATGGACGGTATGGACGAGTCCATACCAATATTCAGCTGAGTTTAAAATGTCCATGCCATTTTTGAATGGAGAAGCCGCGATGCGGGAAACGCTGAATAAAAACACCAAACGCGGTATCACTTCCAGCTGATTTTCAGTTGTGAACAGACCTCTCAAAGACGGCTGACTATTGGTGGGGACAGGTAAAAAAGCTTTATGAAGCTTTGATTGGCCCACCTCCTGTTGCCTTGACGTTGCTATGGTTTTTTGTTGTCATTGGCTGTAAGCAGTAGCAAGCGGTAAAATCAGCATCCAGCTCGCTGCTACAGCAAAACAGCACACAGGCAGTGATGTCAGGCAATAAAAGAAAATGTAAGGAGGACATAAGACATTATTTTACCCAGTCAACGGTAAGCTATTCAAAACAATGTTTAATGTTTACTTATATTTACTGTAACAGCAAGGAGTTTCTGTTTGCAATCTCTCTCTCTCTCTCTCTCTCTCTCTCTCTCTCTCACACACACACACACACTAATAAATGCTTGTAGGTAATGCTAAATGTTTACTTATATTTACTTTTTTCTTGCTCATTGTTTGCATGTATATGCATATGTATATATGCATGTGTATATGCGTATGTATGTAACCTCTGCAATAAAATGTGAAAATGTAAAAATGTGAAACAATTGTCAGTTAACCCTTTCAACTTAATGAATAAACATTTTTGCAAAATGCACTACAACTACCAAAACTCTTCACACTTCTACCACCCATACCTACATTACTTCCAGATTCTGATATTGCAGTAACTCAAAAGGAAGCACATGATGTTTCAAATGTGTGAAAATAGTAAAAGTTGTGTGAAAATGAAGCAGCAGCACATCATTTTGATTGATCGTGTTGTTGTATTTTGGGTAGGTCATCCACTACAGCGAAATTCACAGCAACTTCAATGTCCACTTTCTCTGTGTGATAATGTATTGCCCGTATACATGCAGATGTTAGCCTAAGTCTAAGACTAAGTGTACCTGGTGCTAAAAATCAAAATAACACAAAGGAATGGAAAACCAATCATTTGTACAGTGTAGGCCACATTTCGTGCGACAACCATGGCACACTGGGGCGCTTGGCCAAATTATGTCCCCACCAATATCAACACCGTTTTTACGCCCTTGCAAACAGGCATCAAAACAACACATATAACTTTTAATGTGATGGTTATAAATAGTGTGCGAAATACCCTGTACACTGCAAACTAGCGACAGATACGCGATAGATAGCTCAGGTAAGCTAATCAGTCAGCATACTGTAGCAAGCTACCAAAACCTGAGGCCACAATAACCAACCTACAAGACTGAATATGATAAATGATGGAAATAGTGGAAAAACTGGAAATAGTGAATGAAAATAAACATTTACTGTTTTATTTATTGAGTCACCACACAGACCTACTCTCGTTGAATAAAGTGAGCTGAATGACCGCCAAACTGAGGCCCACTTTACACGGGGACGGTATAAAACAAAAACACAAAAGTCCGTTTTCGTTCTCACTTTTTTCCGTGTCTACACGACCGTTTTCAAGGAGGAAATCTGCGTCTATACGGTGACGCATAAATGTCTCCGCTATGTCTGCACGCATGCGCAACGTCTTCTGTCTTGTCTGATCTGCACATCTGCGCTGCTGTTCTGTCAAGTTATCCTACCAAGCCTACTATGCATGCGCGAAATCCAGGAGGGTAGGAAAATTCAACAGTAGTTTTGTCCCACCGATCAGCTGGGCTGATAGAAAATCGGTGAGAATTTCACGCATTTGCCGATTTTTATGTTTTGTGCGTATTGGTCGAGTCTTTGGCCGAGTCAAATAATTTGTAATGACTTGTTTTGAATAATAAAACGGTCTGTATGAGAACTTGCTAGGATAACTTTACAGAACACCGGTCCGGCTGAGGTACTGTAGTGCTCGAGGGAGGAGCAGGAGCAAACCGAAACTCTTTTAATCTGCCTTTATTAAGTAACACTCACTCTTGTTTCGGTGAAGAAGAGAAAAGGCAGTGTCCATCTCAGCAAAATAAACCCGTTCGGCTGCTAGTTTTGTTTTCAGTCTCGGGTTTCTGGTTTCACGAGCGGCTTGAATAGGCGGCGCGCGCGTGCATGTGTGTGTGTAACTTGGCGACACCAAACTGAGGAGCTCCAGCCGGGCGGGTGAGCAGGAAAACACATCTACTGCATTAAAACACAGAGCAGCTTGAAGGTTCGTTAGATCGATGTAATCAGACATGCTCTTACTTTTTTACTTACTTTCTTACTTCCCGGGCTGGCATGTGCAGTATATGACATATGTATGACGTAAACGCGTACCCGACGTGAGCAGATCCGAGCAGAGTTTTGCGTATTGGGTAGTTTAGACGGATATGCAACGGGGGCCGTTTTTAACTTATCCACTCTGGAAGGCGTTTTCAATTTTATCCGTTTTTCAGCCTCGGAAACGCCGTCCTCGTATAAACGAAAGGCACTTCTGATAAAATATTTAGTCGTTTTTACCCGACAGCGTCCTCGTGTAAACGGGCCCTGAGTTCGGCCAGGTTCTAACGTTATACCAAAACAAAATACATCACTGATTTCTTCACATTCAGAAAGGTTAAAAACAATCATCATGCGTTCAAAAACATTCATCATAGTGTGGCACTGTATTATCTAATTCTCACTGCTTATAACTATACACCTACCCAGTGGAGATGAGCTGGGAAACTGAAGACTGAAGGAACAGTAATGAAAAGTATTTTTCCAGTCTCACCTGTGAAAGGTAATCCCATGTGATCTCGTTTGGACGGTAAACCTGTTGGTACAGTTAAACACAGCACATGAATGAGGCATCTTTATTCTCGGTTACTGTCTAGACGCTATACCAGAGACGGGTGAAGAATCTCCACTTTGCCACATCCAATATGGCGGGAAGGATGACGTCTACGCAGAATGCAGCGTCTATGTTTATATGTCTATGTCCGCATCCATCTCACCTCAGAAACTGAGCGGATCGAACGCAACTTTGCCGCGCTGCGCAGTGACGTAAGCACTTTAGGGCAAGCCCCCCCGGAACCCATAGACATTGCATTGAAGTGTCAGTCAAGAGAAAAAAAATATATTAACATGGGACTCTATCAGTGAACTCTTGGGCGATTTTCAGTGTGACTGAAATCGCCCCAAAAGGGGCGGTACTCTAGAAGCAAGACCACCCTGATTGGACAATGATACCCAGAGACAGATTAAAACTAGCCTGGGCTCACCCATCCTAAGCGTGACGCAACACGAGGGCCTGTTGCAAGCTTAGTCTGGCCAGGCAAGCTATCTACAGCTCTTCCAAGCTCCCGAAAAATCGGGAACCAATCAACTTTGAGCATCTCCAACGGCCCTGGGTAGAGGCGTGTTCAAGGCACTGACGTAGTAGAACTGCGACCGGAAGCCATAGATTGTTTACAGAATCTATGCCGGAAGCGCTTCATTCACGCTTCCGCATCTATTACGCATAGATGCTGTATTGAAAGCATTCAACGGGAAGTTCTCATTGAAAACGGAGCAAAGAGCAGCCCTGGAGGTATTTATTGAAAGGAAGGACGTTTTTGCCTTGCTCCCGACCGGCTTCGGTAAGAGTTTAATCTACCAGTTAGCCCCGTCGCGTCACATACGTCAGAGAAAAGAGTGATGTGATTGGTTTAAGCTTCGTCACAGCCTTTTCTGGCTTCGACCAGTAGCAAACTGAGGCATTTCAGGGAGACGGGTCAACCACGGGCTCTGGGAAACGGTTGGGCTTAATATCTTGACCAATAGCTCGGAGAGCTTTGAAGTCGCGTTAGCCAGGCTAGATTAAAACGGCCTCAAGCAGCGCTGGTGAAAGTTTGTTTTAAAAAAAGAAAAAAAAAACTTTTTTTTTTCGTTTTGGCAGTGCGTCGCCCAATCGCTCTTATGCACTAGCCGCCCTTGTAAATACCTCATGTCCATGTCAAAAATATATACAGTTAGGTCCATATATATTTGGACACTGACACAAATGTTGTTTTTTTACCTGTTTACTGAAACATATTCAAGTTATAGTTATATAATGGACATGGGCATAAAGTCCAGACTTTCAGCTTTCATTTGAGGATATCCACATTAAAATTGGACGAAGGGTTTAGGAGTTTCAGCTCCTTAACATGTGCCACCCTGTTTTTAAAGGGACCAAAAGTAATTGGACAATTGACTCAAAGGCTATTTCATGGGCAGGTGTGGGCAATTCCTTCGTTATGTCATTCTCAATTAAGCAGATAAAAGGCCTGGAGTTGATTTGAGGTGTGGTGCTTGCATTTGGAAGATTTTGCTGTGAAGAAAACATGCGGTCAAAGGAGCTCTCCATGCAGGTGAAACAAGCCGTGAAATTAAGCTGCGAAGGCAGAAAAAACCCATCCGAGAAATTGCTACAGTATTAGGAGGGGCAAAATCTACAGTTTGTTACATCCTGAGAAAGAAAGAAAGCACTGGTGAACTCATCAATGCAAAAAGACCTGGACACTCACAGAAGACAACAGTGGTGGATGATCGCAGAATAATTTCCATGGTGAAGAGAAACCCCTTCACAACAGCCAACCAAGTGAACAACACTCTCCAGGAGGTAGGCGTATCAATATCCAAATCTACCATAAAGAGAAGACTGCATGAAAGTAAATACAGAGGGTTCACTGCACGGTGCAAGCCACTCATAAGCCTCAAGAATAAAAAGGCTAGATTGGACTTTGCTAAAAAAACATCTAAAAAAGCCAGCACAGTTCTGGAAGAACATTCTTTGGACAGATGAAACCAAGATCAACCTCTACCAGAATGATGGAAAGAAAAAAGTATAGCGAAGGTGTGGTACAGCTCATGATCCAAAGCATACCACATCATCTGTAAAACACGGCGGAGGCAGTGTGATGGCTTGGGCATACATGGCTGCCAGTGGCACTGGGTCACTAGTGTTTATTGATGATGTGACACAGGACAGAAGCAGCCGGATGAATTCTGAGGTATTCAGAGACATACTGTGTGCTCAAATCCAGCCAAACTGATTGGTCGGCGTTTCATAATACAGATGGACAATGAACCAAAACATAAAGCCAAAGCAACCCAGGAGTTTATTAAAGCAAAGAAGTGGAATATTCTTGAATGGCCAAGTCAGTCACCTGATCTCAACCCAATTGAGCATGCATTTCACTTGTTAAAGACTAAACTTCAGACAGAAAGGCCCACAAACAAACAGCAACTGAAAACCACTGCAGTAAAGGCCTGGCAGAGCATTAAAAAGGAGGAAACACAGCGTCTGGTGATGTCCATGGGTTCAAGACTTCAGGCAGTCATTGCCAACAAAAGGTTTTCAACCAAGTATTAGAAATGAACATTTTATTTACAATTATTTAACTTGTCCAATTACTTTTGAGCCCCTGAAATGAAGGGATTGTGTTTAAAAAAAATGCTTTAGTTCCTCACATTTTCATGCAATCATTTTGTTCAACCCACTGAATTAAAGCTGAAAGTCTGAACTTCAACTGCATCTGAATTGTTTTGTTCACAATTCATTGTGGTAATGTACAGAACCAAAATTAGAAAAATGTTGCCTCTGTCCAAATATTTATGGACCTAACTGTATTAAAAAAATTGTAATACTATCGACTGACATATTGTTTTTACTTTTTTTTTAAATTGTATTCTCCAGGTTCCACAACATGGGTTTAACAATCTGTCCAGAATGTCTCTTATCCATGTACATCATGACTCTAATGTCTTATTCATTAATAAGATGTTAGAGAAGTTCACAATATATTTAGTAACTTACATAGACAACAAAGTACCCCATATGTTCTAAATAACACCATAGTTAATAGAGGGGAACTGGTTGGTTATTAATGCATAAACAATGTTTGCTTTTCATATTTTTCACTTCAACTTTAGCTACATGCATGGATCAAATGTACATTATTTTGATATCACATTTTAAGTTATTTTATCTCAACTTATTTTCTTTACATTTTCTCTGTTTCTTTTGCCTTCGTTTCTTTTTTTTTAAACTTTTTTCCCAGTTTTCCCCTATTTTTTTAATCACTTTTGCAGTAAGCATTGTCAAATATTACTGCTGAGAATTATGATATGATCAATCTTGGAATTCCAAACATGCTGAACAACAGTACAATATTTATTAAGAAGTCCTTTATATTTAAAAAGAAAGTATCATGGTTAAACCTGTTTATCCAACCAAAAGGTTCAAGTCTGATTCACCTAGCAGCTCCACTTATCGAGACAAAATTGTTTGTCCAATGGTGACGTCATCTTCAGGATGTCATTCTGAGTCTTGTGAGATTGCGTTCACCTTTATCAAATGGGCACGAAATACTCACTTGAAATTAAAATTTTCCCTCAATCTGCAAAGTAACCGTTTTAACAAGTTTTCTTGTTGTCTAAAAATCCCAGACTGAACACAGCATTATGTGTTTTACTCATTAATTATGATTCACATGAACTAGATGTTAAACTGTCAGGTAAGGTCTGAAGGTGGATGTAAATGCAGATGAAGATGTTCACTGAACAGAGCAGCAGACAAATTAAAAACATGAATCAAGATCAAAGTCAATGACAGACAGGAGGTTAGGCGATGTGCAAAAAACTTAGCAAGGGCAAAAAATTCATGCACCAGATAACAAGCAATATCAGAACCAGAATATCAACATATGAACAAAAGGCTTGGTAAACTCGGGCAGCATGCACTGAAATTATGAAAGTGGGTGTGCCATGTACATATACAAGTCTGTCACCAGACTTTTACTTCACCCAGAGAAACACCATATTAAAAAAGTCAGATGACATCTGATAATCCCTATTTTAGTGCTTTGATATGGTTTGAGGTCTGGCTTCAACAATAAACACAAAGTGATGCACTGGTAGAGCACAGCAGGGAAGAGGACTGTAGCGGAAATAACGTGTGGGTGGAGCACAGAAGACGGCAGGACAGAGATCAGAGTGAATATCAGGCTTTATTGCCGTACTTTTCAGTCGGACAATTCAAAAGCAACACTCAGAGACTCGCACACACACACACTCTGTAGTCTCCTCTCGGGAAGCTCCCCTCCACTCTCACTCTCCCTCCTTAAATAGGGCACGGTTTACTGGGGAGAACACACACAAAACACAGGTTAATTACACTCAGGTGAAGCGATTCTGCCACTTACCTTCCCCAACTCCGCCCTCCTGTCACAGACTGGCGCTTGACCACGCCCCCGCTGCCACATACCCCCACCGCCCGACTCAGGCCGGGCGCCCGTCCGGCCCGCAGCCAACCCCCCCCCCCTTGACGGGAGAGGAAGTCTGCCACGACCATCTGCGCCCCCGGCCTGTGGACCACCTTGAAGTTAAAGGGTTGGAGTGCCAGATACCAACGGGTGATCCGCGCGTTGGCATCCTTCATGCGGTGGAGCCACTGGAGGGGCGCGTGGTCCGAACAGAGGGTGAAAGAGCGCCCCAGCAGGTAGTAACGGAGGGCGAGGACCGCCCACTTGATCGCCAGGCACTCTTTCTCGATTGTGCTGTAGCGCCCCTCACGCACTGACAGCTTTCGGCTGATGTATAAGACTGGGCGATCCTCTCCCTCCACCCGCTGGGACAAAACGGCCCCCAGCCCTCTGTCCGACGCATCCGTCTGTAACAAAAAAGGGAGAGAGAAGTCAGGGGAGTGCAAAAGTGGCCCCCCACACAGTGCAGCCTTTACCTCAGAGAAAGCCCGCTGGCACTGCTCTGTCCACTGGACCGGATCTGGCGCCCCCTTTTTAGTGAGGTCAGTCAGCGGGTTGGTGACGTCCGAATAATTAGGTATAAACCTACGATAATAGCCAGCCAGCCCCAGGAACTGTCTCACCCCCTTTTTGGTCTTGGGCCTCGGGCAGGCCGCAATCGCTGCTGTCTTATTAATTTGGGGACGCACCTGCCCGTTACCCACGTGGAAGCCCAGATACCGTACTTCCACCCGCCCAATCGCACACTTCTTCGGGCTGGCAGTGAGCCCCGCCCGCCTCAGCGACCTAAGGACGGCCCTCAGGTGTTGCAGGTGCCGCTGCTAGTCATTACTATAAATGATGATGTCGTCTAGGTAAGCGGCCGCATAGGTGGCGTGGGGCCGGAGGACCCGGTCCATCAGCCGCTGAAACGTAGCGGGCTCCCCAAACAGCCCAAACGGAAGTGTGACGAACTGGTGTAAGCCGAACGGTGTGGAAAAGGCCGTTTTTTCCCGGGATAATGGAGTCAAGGGGATCTGCCAATATCCCTTCGTCAAATCCAGTGTCGAGTAAAAGCGAGCCGTGCCTAGTCGATCGAGCAGCTCATCAATACGAGGCATTGGGTACGCGTCGAATTTAGACACCGCGTTGACTTTTCGATAGTCCACGCAGAACCGGACCGAGCCGTCGGCCTTGGGAACCAAGACCACCGGGCTGCTCCAGTCACTGTGGGACTCCTCGACGATGCCCATTTCGAGCATGGCCTGAAGTTCTTCCCGAACCACCTTTTTTTTGTGTTCGGGTAATCTATAAGGACGGCTACGCACTACCAGCCCCGGGGGCATCTCTATGTGGTGTTCTATGAAGTTGGTGCGACCGGGCAGGGGCGAGAACACATCCGAAAACTCGGCCTGCAACTGGGCGACCTCCGTGAGTTGGGTCGGGGAGAGGTGGTCTCCACAGGGGACCGGAGAGGTACGAGATGCCAATGACCCTTTTTGGACCTCTGGCCCCAGCTCCGCCTTCTCCGGAACTACCGACACCAACGCCACGGGGACCTCCTCGTTCCAGAGTTTCAGCAGATTGAGGTGGTAGATCTGTAGCGCCCCCTCCCTGTCCGTTCGCCTAACCTCATAGTCGACGTCCCCGACTCGCCATGTGACCTCAAAGGGTCCTTGCCACTTGGCGATTAATTTGGAGCTCGACGTGGGCAACAGGACGAGTACCTTATCTCCCGGAGTGAACTCTCTAAGGCGCGTGCCCTTGTTGTACAGGCGGGTTTGCCGTTCCTGGGCCTGCCGCAAATTCTCCTGAGTTAGGTGGGTGAGCGTGTGGAGTTTTGCGCGCAGATCCATAACGTACTGAATTTCGTTTTTGCTCTGTGAAGGTCCCTCCTCCCAATTTTCCCGCAGTACATCTAAGATGCCGCGCAGCTTACGCCCATATAATAATTCAAACGGGGAGAACCCCGTGGAGGCTTGGGGGACCTCTCGCACTGCAAACAACAAGGGTTCGAGCCACTTATCCCAGTTACGTGCGTCCTCACTTACGAATTTTTTGATAATATTCTTGAGGGTGCAATTGAACCGTTCAACTAAACCGTCCGTCTGTGGGTGATACACGCTGGTGTGGATCGGCTTAATACCCAGTAGCCCATACAGTTCGCTCAGTGTTCGTGACATAAACGAGGTGCCTTGGTCAGTCAGAATCTCTTTCGGGATTCCAACCCGGGAGATGATGTGGAAGAGGGCCTCTGCAATACTACGTGCTGAGATATTGCGAAGAGGCACCGCTTCTGGGTATCGTGTTGCATAGTCCACCAGAACCAATATAAAGCAGTACCCTCGTGTTGACCGATCTAATGGCCCGACGAGATCCATCCCAACTCTTTCAAACGGGGTCTCGATTAATGGTAGGGGGCGCAAGGGCGCTTTTGGAATGGCCGCTGGATTTACTAACTGGCATTCGCGGCACGCCGTACACCACTTACGGACGTCGCCGCGAATCCCCAGCCAATAGAATCGGGCCATTATCCGGGCGAGTGTCTTATCCTGCCCGAGGTGTCCCGCCATGGGATTAAAGTGAGCCACCTGGAATACCAATTCCCGGCGGCTCTTTGGAATTAACAATTGGGTGACTCGCTCCTTCGTCTGAGTGTCCTGCGTCACTCGGTATAACCTGTCCTTCAAAATGGAAAAATAGGGGAAGGACGGGGTGGCGTTTGACCATCGATTACTCTCACTTGGTCAAACACGTGTCGCAGAGTCTCGTCTCGCGATTGTTCCAGTGGGAAATCCGTGAGGGATTCCCCAATAGAAAGAGGAGGGGCCGGGGGCTCCTCACTCTGTCGCAGAGATGATGTAGATGGCTCTGCGACCACAGCTCCAGCCAAAGCGACACTGGGACCCTCCCCTGTCAACCGGCAGGACCCACTCTTTACTAGGCGTGCCATCAACCCCCGAAATCCTGGCCAATCAGTCCCCAAGATCAAAGAGTGGGTAAGGCAAGGATTAACCGCCGCCTTCACTATCGATTTTTCCCCTCTGAAATGTATGTGGACCGACACCAACGGGTAGCTGTGAATATCCCCGTGCACACACAACACCTTCACCCCTTGTGCTCCCCCCAATGCCTCGTCTTGCACCAGGCTTTGGCGGATCGAGGTCTGATTGCAACCTGAATCCACCAACACCTGATATGTCGCCCCTTGTACACTTACCGGTATGCGATACGCTCCGGCCTGATCGAGGGCAGCTTCTGGCATGTCAGGGATCCGCACCACCACCCCCACCTCCATCGCTGCACACTGTTGCTGCAGGTGGCCCGGTTCCCCGCAGCGCCAGCAAACCGGCCTGGGCCTTCCCTCTGCAGCTGTGTTCTGAGGCTCACTCACCTGAGGGGGGGGAGAGACAGACACAGAAGGAAGAAACGGGAGGGCACCACGGGTGCAGCGAGCCGGCTGGGGTGGGGCCGGCCCCCGCCTCCGTGGTGGGGGAATGGGGCGAGGATGGGACACGGGAGGAGGGGAGAGAGAGAGAGAGAGAGAGAGAGAAGAGGAGAGAGAAGACAATGTCATCCGTTGTCCTGCCGCCAGGACAGCCACCAGATGATCCTCCACCAGTCCTATGGCCTGATCCAGCGACGCCGGGCGGTGGCACTGGACCCACTCCGCGGTTCCGGCGGGTAGGCGGGCGATGAAATGTTCCAGCGCCACCTGGTCGATGATTCCCTCGGCGTCGCGATCTTCGGCCCTCAGCCACCACCAGCAGGCGTCCCGGAGCTGCTGGCCGAACGCGAACGGGCTGCTGACTTCCTCCATCCGCAGCGCGCGGAAGCGCTGGCGCTGCTGCTCCGGCGTGCGCCCCACGCGCTGGAGGACAGCCCGGCGAAGGTCGGCGTAGGCCAGCTGGCGGTCGGCGGGGAGCTGTAGTGCGGCCAGCTGCGCCTCTCCCATCAGGAGGGGGAGGAGGCGCACCGCGCGCTGCTCCATCGGCCACCCCGAGGCTTCGGCGACCTGCTCGAACAACGCAATGAAAGCCTCAGGATCGTCCTGCGGGCCCATCTTGGTCAAGGTGAGGGGAGATGGGCCCGCGGCCGGGGCGCTGGTGGACCCCGCCGACGCGAGGAGACGCCAGAACGCCTCTCGGTCTTCCTGCTGAGCCAGCACCAGGGCTTCAAAGCGGCGCTCCTGCTCCTTCTGGAGCGTGACGAGTGCCTGGTGCTGGCTCTGCTTAGCCGTGGCGAGGGCGTGGACCAAGTCAGCGAACGGGGAGGATTCCATGGGGCTGCAGGACTGGTGCTCCACCTTTTCCCGGGTTTCGGCACCACTGTAGCGGAAATAACGTGTGGGTGGAGCACAGAAGACGGCAGGACAGAGATCAGAGTGAATATCAGGCTTTATTGCCGTACTTTTCAGTCAGACAATTCAAAAGCAACACTCGGAGACTCGCACACACACACACTCTGTAGTCTCCTCTCGGGAAGCTCCTCTCCGCTCTCACTCTCCCTCCTTACATAGGGCGCGGTTTACTGGGGAGAACACACACAAAACACAGGTTAATTACACTCAGGTGAAGCGATTCTGCCACTTACCTTCCCCGACTCTGCCCTCCTGTCACAGACCGGCGCTTGACCACGCCCCCGCTGCCACAAGGACATTTTGTCAGGTAAAGCGGCGGTAGATGGGTGTAAATGCAGGAAAGTGTTTATTTACAGGTGTGTTATATACAAAACATGAGGCAAGGTCAGAGTAACAAAAAATTAATGAAATCAAAAGCAAACAGAAAGCAGTCATTTAATCAGAGTAGTATGGCTAGAAACAAACATGACAAGAGAAATAACTAAGGTGACAGTGATGATACTTTGCAAAGTCATTGCGTCAACAGCATCCTTATACGCATGCTCTGATTGCACTCAAATCAGCAACAGGTGTTTCCACTGATCAATCGTCCTGGGCATATGCAAGACACTCCATGTGCATGGACATGAGCAGCCGCTCAAGCTGCACCACACTCGAGTATGCGAAGGCGTAACACATTTGGGTTAATATAATTTCAAATATGATCTGTAGTATTTAAATAGCCTCTTTAATAGAGAGCCTGAGAACAGATACACTCGTTTCGACGCTTCGGACTTGTGCACACTGTGTGCATGAAAATTCTGGCAGCTTGCATTCCCTTTTAATTGCTGATACTTCTCTGTACTGACAGGTCCACATTCCTTGAACTCTATTAATTATACTACAAGCCCAAATCAAACCCAAAAGCTGGGACGGTATGGAAAAATGCAAATAAAAAAAAGAAAAAAGAAAGCAGTGATTTCTAAATTGACTTTGACTTGTATTTCATTGCACACAGTATGAACCCAAGATATTTCATGTTTTGTCTGGTTAACTTCATTTCATTTGTTAATATACACCCATTCTTGCATTTCAGGCTTGCAAAACATTCCAAAAAAGTTGGGTCAAGGCCAGTTTTGGGCTAGTAATGAGGTAAAACAATTAAATAATGATGTGATTTGAAACAGGTGATATCAACAGGTGATTGTAATCATGATTTGGGATGAAATCAAAGAAAGGCCTAGTCTTTGAGGTGCAACGATGGGCCAAGGAACTTTAGTTTTTCAAGAAATGCATGAGAAAATTATTGAAAAGTTTCAAAACAATGTTCCTCAAAGAAAGATACAAAGGGATTCAGATATTTCACCCTTTAATATCATTATATCATAATATCATTAAATGATTCAAGGAATCCAGAGAAATTTCAGTGAATAAAGGGCAAGGGCACAAGCCTAAGCTGAACCCTGATGATCTCCGATCCCTCAGACAAACCCTACATCAAGAACTGTCATTAATCTATAGGTGATATAACCACATGGGCTCGGGATTACTTTGGCAAACCTTTGTCAACCTCTACAATACAGAATTACATCCACAAATGCCAGTTAAAACTTTAATGTGCCAAAAAGAAACCTTATGTTGCCTTCTCTGAGCTCAGAGGCATCTGGGATGGACCATCACTTAGTGGAAACATGTATTGTCAAATCAATCATTATTCCAGGTCTTTTTTGGAAGAAATGGATGTTGTGTGCTCCAGACCAATGAAAAGGACCATCCAGACTGTTACCTGCAACAAGTCCAAAAGCTGGGGTCTGTCATGGTATTGTGTTAGTGCCCTTGGCAAAAGCAACTTACACTTCTGTGATGGAGCATTAATGTAGAAAAGTAAATTGAGATTTTGGAGCAACATATTCTGCCTTCAAGACGACATCTTTTCCATGAATATTTCAACAAGACAATGCAAAACCACATTCTGCACACATTACAAAGGCATGTCTGTGGAAGGCCAGGGTGCCTGCCCCCTCTGTCCCCAATAGAGAATGTGTGGTGAATGTTGACAATGATGACCCCATACTGTTGCACACCTTAAGACTGGTTGACAGGAAGAATGGGACAAAGTAACATATGAAATGTTTCATCACTTGGTGTCTTCAGTCCCTAAACAGCTTTTAAGTATTGTGAGAAAGAATGGAAACATTACACAGTGGTAAATGCTTTACCGTCCCAACTTTTTATTGAAATGTGTTTTGAGAATCAAAATTGAAATGTGTTTATTTGGGAAAAAAATAAAACAATGAAATTCTTGAGGTAAAACATCACATAATATGCTGTTGTATTGTTTTGCGTGCCATACAGGTGAAATATTATATATAAATCAACTTTTTCTGATTTGGGGTTGTATTTAAATACTATCATAATCACTTCACCACAGAGATCCTAAAAACAGTAACCTTTATGGATACATTAATCAAATGGATATGAAATGCTCACTCTAAATTAAAAATTTTCCCTCAATCTATAAATGTTTTATTTAACAAGTTTTTTTGTTGTCGAAAAATCCAACACTTAACACAGCTTTATGTATTTTGCTCATGCATTAAGATTCACATACCGGTAGATATTATACACAAATCCCCAATAGCATACAACATAGATAAATTGTCATGATAAACAGACGAGGACCCAAGAGCGCAAGTTAAATGTTGAGTTTTATTGATAGCAGGGGAAAGGGAGTTGGGAGGATGTGCGTAGTTCAGTGGCCGGAGAGGTAGGGATGGCTGGTGGGAGCATGGTGGTGATGTCTGCAGTCTCCCATCCAAGTACTAACCACGCTCAACCCTACTTAGCTTCTGAGATCAGACGGGATCAGGCATAGTCAGAGTAACGTGGCTGTAAGCTGACAGCACTTGGGTTTCAGGCAGTCTCCCAGCAAGCAGTCCCTCAGCAGACAGACAGGACAGTACAACAGGCAGGAGTAGGGAACAGGCTGGAACACAGAGTCACAGATCAGGTAGCAAGATTAGGGACAGAAATGCAGGGTCAGGTTACCAGGACTGAGGAATTGACGGAATCGATGCCTAGAAGACGATCTGACACTGAAGCTTGGGAGGACTGCAGTTTAAATACCCACAGAGGAGGAGCAGGTGATAGGCAACAGCCAATGACAGCTACTGAAAGTTAATAAGAGGAGGAGTATGCAGGCGTGGCAGGTAATACTGAGTGGAGAGGAGTGGAAATGTTACCTGAAGAGAGGAAAACCACAGGTAGGACCATGACAGAACCCCCCCCCCCCCCCCCCCCAAGGGACGGCTCCAGAAGTCCCTAGGCGCAGACCCACCAAGACGGGCGGGAGGAGGGGGAATACCGGTGGAGGGTCAGAATTCCTCTGACCGGTCAGTGTCCATAGCCTCCACACCATCTTCACTGTTGGAAGACTCGGACACTGGAGCAGGGGTGGCGGCAGGGTCCGGAAGTGGCTCCGTATGGTGAGAACCCCTACGTCGACCCCATCGGATGGAGGGCTGGTCGGGGTGTAGGCGATAGAAGTCGGCGATGAGGGCCGGATCCAAAATCCTTCCAGCGGGGACCCATGCCCTCTCCTCAGGACCATAACCCTCCCAGTCTACCAAGTATTGGATGCCCCTACCCCTTCGTCGAGAGCGGAGCAGTCGCCAGACTGTGTAGACTGGTCCACCATCAATGAAGCGTGGAGGAGGAGGCGGCGGTGTTGCCAGGACCAGGGGGCTCTCGTGCACCGGTTTGAGTTTGGAGACGTGGAAGGTGGGATGTATCCTCATGGTCTTGGGCAGCAGCAGCCGAACTGCCATGGGACTGATGACCTTCTGTACGGGAAAGGGTCTGATGTAGCAAGGCGCCAATTTGCGTGACTCCACCCGTAGTGGTAGGTCTCAAGCAGACAACCATACCTTCTGGCCGACGTGGTAAATGGGTGCAGGGGTCCTCCGCCGGTTAGCCCCAATAGCATAGCTGGTACTGGACTTCAGGAGTGCGGTGCGGGCCTGGGCCCACATGTGGCGGCAGCGGCGGGCATAGGCGAGAGCAGACGGGCAGGTGGCTTCTCCCTCCTGGCTGGCAAACAGAGGTGGTTGATAGCCATACACACACTGGAAGGGGGAGTCCGGTGGCAGAGCTGGTGAGGGAGTTGTGGGCATATTCCACCCAGAGCAGATGTTGAGCCCAGGCGTGGGGGTTGCGTGAAGCCACACACCTAAGTGCCTTCTCCAGTTCCTGATTCATGCGCTCTGTTTGGCCATTTGACTGTGGGTGAAACCCGGACGACAGACTGGCAGTGGCCCCGAGGAGATGGCAGAATTCCCTCCAGAAACTGGCAGAGAACTGCGGTCCCCAGTCAGAAACGATATCCCTGGGCAGGCTGTGGACCCGAAAGACGTGTTCTAAGACGATCCGGGCAGTCTCCTTCGCAGTTGGCAGTTTTGGGAGAGGCACAAAGTGGGTCATCTTACTGAAGTGGTCCACAATGGTGAGGATGACCGTATTACCTTCCAATGGAGGAAGACCAGTAACAAAGTCCAGGGAGACGTGGGACCAGGGACGCATGGGTACTGGCAGGGGCTGGAGTAACCCGGCTGGGGGCTGACTGGGGGACTTGTGCTGGTTGCAAGTGGGGCAGGCTCTAACAAAATCCTGGATGTCCTTCCTCATCGACGGCCACCAGAATCGCTGAGACAGCAGATGGAGGGAGCGTGTGACCCCGGGTGACAGGCCAGGTGGGAGTCATGTCCCCATTGAATCACCTGAGACCTCAGGTCGGCTGGAACATAGAGATAGTTGGAGGGGCAAGCGCTGGGGCCTGGCTGGTCCCTGATGGCCCCTCGAACCTGCTCCTTGATGTCCCAGGTCAGGGCAGCAACGACACAGGGGCTTGGGAGGATGGGTGTTAATTCCTCCTTGGATGCCTCATCCCTCTGAAACATCCGGGAGAGTGCATCGGGCTTGATGTTGTGGGAGCCAGGACGGTAGGAAAGGACAAAGTTGAATCGGGTGAAGAATAGTGACCACCGGCACTGGCGGGAGTTTAGCCTCCTGGCAGTCCGGATATATTCCAGGTTTTTGTGGTCTGTCCAGACCACAAATGGAACCTTAGACCCCTCCAACCAGTGGCGCCACTCCTCGAGGGCGAGCTTGACAGCCAGTAGCTCGCAATTGCCGATGTCGTAGTTGCTTTCTGCTGGGGTCAGTCTTCGGGAGTAGAAGGCACAGGGGTGCATTTTTCCATCCTCTGCTGCTCGCTGGGAAAGCACTGCCCCGTCTCCCACATCTGAAGCGTCTACCTCCACCACAAACTGCCGCTCGGCATCAGGCATCCGGAGGATGGGAGCTGAAGTGAAACAGGCCTTGAGGGATTCGAAGGCTTTGTCAGCTGCTGCAGTCCATTGGAAGGGCTGTTTGATGCTGGTCAGTGCGGTGAGTGGGGCTGCCACAGTGCTGTAGCCCTGGGTGAACCTCCTATAGAAGTTGGCGAACCCCAGGAACTGTTGCAGTTTCTTACGGCTCTCTGGAACCGGCCACGACGTCACTGCCGACACCTTTGCAGGGTCCATTTGAATGCTGCCCTCGGTCACCACATATCCCAGGAACGAGACAGACTGAGTGTGGAACTCGCACTTCTCTGCTTTCACAAACAACGAATTTTCAAGCAGGCGGCGCAGGACCAACTGGACGTGGTGGGTGTGTTCAGACAGGGTTTTTGAGAAGATCAAAATATCGTCCAAGTAAACGAAAACGAACTTATTGAGCATGTCTCTAAGGATGTTGTTTACCAGTGCCTGGAACACTGCTGGGGCATTGGTGAGACCGAATGGCATGACCAGATATTCATATGTCCCGTCGGGGTGTTGAATGCAGTCTTCCACTCGTCAACTTCTCTTACTCGCACCAGATGGTAAGCGTTCCGGAGATCTAGCTTGGTGAACACTGTGGCCCCTTGCAGCAGTTCAAAGGTGGAGGAGAGCAGTGGCAGAGGGTAGCGGTTCTTAACCGTAATGTCATTCAAGCCCCGGTAATCTATGCATGGGTGAAGAGAACCATCCTTCTTTCCCACGAAGAAAAATCCAGCTCCGGCAGGAGAGGACGATGGACGGATTAGGCCAGCGGCCAGAGAGTCGTTTATGTAGTCCTCCATGGCCTTTTTTTCCGGGGCTGACAGGGAGTAGAGACGGCCCTTAGGGGGTGTGGTGCCTGGCAGGAGGTCGATGGCGCAGTCATATGGTCGGTGTGGGGGCAACGACGTGGCCTTGGACTTGTTGAACACCTCTCTCAGGTGGTGATAGCAGACAGGAACCTTGAATATGTCGGGGGTGGAGCTGGTGGTCTCCTGGTTGGCTGGCAGGACGGCTCCCTTCAAGCAGGTCTGATGGCAGCCCCTTCCCCACTCTTGTATGGTGCCAGTCTCCCAGTCAAGTTGGGGGTTGTGTAGACGGAGCCACGGGTACCCTAGGATGAGTTGTTGGCCGGGTGAGTGTAGGAGGTGGAACTGGATGGACTCCTGGTGGTTTCCTGACAGCAACATGGTCACGGGGGTTGTGATGTGTGTAACTGTGCCGAGACGATGTCCACCCAGCGCTCATACAGGAACGGGTGGAGTGAGATGGTGGCGACCCACACCCAGCTGCCGTGCGAACTCTGTATCCATGATGTTGGCTTCGGCTCCAGAGTCCACCAGGGCGGTCAGGGCACAAGTGGTGTCAGGAAACTGAAGGCGGAGCTGAAGCAGGGGTTTACGGATGGAGGTCAGGCGGCGCTGTCGTTCCTCAGGGGAGAGGGAGGCATGGCTGATCTCCATGGGCTCAGACTGATTATGTCAGCTTTGGGGCATGACAGGCGGGAACTGGGCAGCAGAAGACTCCCCCCGAGTGTGGGTGGCAGGTTGACTAGGACGCCCCTTCTCTCGTCTACGGATCTGGATATGATGATCGATGCGCACGGCAAGGGCAATGGCCTCATCGAGTGTCGGGGGTTGCTCATGGGAAACGAGCTCGTACTTGACGTAGTCCGCCAAACTGTGGAGGAAGGCGTCCACTAGCACCGCCATGTTCCATGAACTGCACCTCGCCAGGGTACGAAAGTCGATGGAGTAGTCCGCCACCGTCTGGTTGCCCTGACGGATACTCATCAGTGCTCGTGACGCCTCTGTTTTTGACGAGCCCAGGTCAAACACCTTTAACATCTCCTCGGCGAAGGCACAGGCCGGGGTCTGCCGGTCGAATTCTGCTGTCCCCCACAGCCGATCAGGTGAGTGATGATGTACCCCACCTTGGTTCCCTCCGTCGAGAAAGTCCTGGGCTGCAGAGAGAACTGGATACAGCAGCTGGTCAGGAATGGCCGAACCTGGTTTGGGTCACCATTGAAACGTTCTGGGTAACCGGGGGCCAGAGCAGGAGGAACATGAGTGGATGGAGTGGTGAGGTTGGTGAGTACTTGCAGGACCTGGGTTAGCTGATGCTGCTGAAGCTGTTGAAACAGTTGTTGCTGCTGGTTAAGCTGGAGCAGAGATGCAATGTCGCCAGACATCCAGTTTATGTCTCCCTCTGTACGTTCCAGTCACTGCAAGGCAGTCATTTCAGGCTCAATCAACATGCTGGTCGGGGAGGGCGCTGGGTCCATGATGGTCAGATTGTTCTGTCAGGATAAACAGACGAGGACCCAAGAGCGCAAGTTAAATGTTGAGTTTTATTGATAGCAGGGGAAAGGGAGTTGGGAGGATGTGCGTGTGTGAAGTTCAGTGGCCAGAGAGGCAGGGATGGCTGGTGGGAGCATGGTGGTGATGTCTGTGGTCTCCCATCCAAGTACTAACCAGGCTCAACCCTACTTAGCTTCTGAGATCAGACAGGATCAGGCATAGTCAGAGTAGCATGGCTGCAAGCTGACAGTACTTGGGTTTCATAGGCACAGTACATAGGCAACAGCCAATGACAGCTACTGAAAGTTAATAAGAGGAGGCGTATGCGGGCGTGGCAGGTAATACTGAGTGGAGAGGAGTGGAAATGTTACCTGAAGAGAGGAAAAACACAGGTAGGACCATGACATAAATTAAATTTTATTGAACTTATAAGCAGTGTACATGCAACTGACATTCATTTAGCATGTTAGCATTTAACACATATTTACTTTAATTATGAGAAAAAGAGAAATATTATTTACTGTTCTCTGTGGCTACGTATATATGTTTAAAGCCTTTAATTTTCTGTAAAGCTGCTTTGCAACAATGTCTATTGTTAAAAGTGCTATACAAATAAACTTGACTTGACCATACAAACCACAGGGAATCAGAGCTAAACATCAACGCTTGCTAATATCTGCGTACACCCAGCCATCAAGCTTACTACAGTTACCTGGTAGAGTAAATAAATAGAGGATATTACACGGTTACACAAAGATATGAAGTTTATCTTCAAGTGGTGAATGTCTATATTCACGAGTGAGTGAAGCAAACGAGTGAGATATTCTTCAACACAAGAAGATAAACTTCAGATCTTTGCACCACCATGTAATGTTCTATATATTACACAGACACATCGACAAAAAAATGCAAGTTAATAAAAAAAAATTAATTCTGAACCAGTTCACCAATTTAACAATGCACATCTAGTCAGCAGGAACATGATGGGAGTGATGTCATCAGAGTGAAATATTGGGAATTATTATACTGTACATATGAACCACTTTTTCCATGGAATAAAAACATGTATTCTATTCCCTTCTAGTGGGTTTATTGATGGTGTAGGGGTAATATCTAAAAACCAAGTTCAAAACAGGAGTCTTGTGGCTGACGCGTGTTCCAGGATCCAAAAAAATAAATCTTCTACTTGAATCACGTTTTGCGGTTTTATTTAACAAACTAAAAATATACATAAAATGAATTTCAACTCAGATGTAAGGTTCCAAAATGATCTAACTCCTGCACATCCACGTCTCCACGACATGACATTACACACAGACACGCAGCTTGTGAACATGCAAGGCAGGCAACTGCTTGGGGCCCCCTGGCCCAGGGGCCCCCCGAGAGTCAGGGCCCGAGGGCTTATTTATTTTGTTTTGTATTGTTTTTATTGTTCTTTACCATTGTATTTTCACATTTGGAATTTAAAAAACTTTGGTTTCATACATTTTTTGTTGGTGTCAGATTATTTATAACATATTGGTGATGAACACTGGTCAGAAGGGCCCCCTGGAAATTTTTGCTTGGGGCCACAACAGACTCTAGAATCACCTCTGATTACACGGTGAAACGCTAGGAGGCACCTCGTGCAGCAATTGCACCTACATGCTTAAAGTGGCAGTACCTAATTTAATCATTAAAGTACAACTACACTAAATCCAAGTTTTTAAACATGTACATTACTAAATCCTAAATTATGAATTATGTGAATCATGAAATGTCAAATACAAACTTATTTTAAACTCTAATGTGTAAAGTAGACATCTGGCGCCTACAGATGGCATGCAATATTGTTATCATATCACTTAGCCTACATGTATTACACCACTCTCTACAATGGAGAATGAGCGTGCATGTAAGACAACACAACATCACACATCGGAGCTCATGTGAAGATCCAATAACAATTTTTCTGCTGCGCTTGTGCACAATCAGATTTCTTTGTCAGCCGGGAAAGAGAGAAGACGAGACTCATCCAGTGCTAGGTTTAAGCACTAAATAAATAAACTGAAAACTGAAACTAAAAATGCGTTGAACACCCAAAAGGCTACCAAAACACCACTGGATATTCTTCACTCATATTTACAAGAGAAAAACATACCAATGGACATTGAAAAACTGGAAAAGAGACTGATAGCAGAAATATTGTCAAAGTTCTACTTGGAGGTGAGAAAAAGTGACGGAGACTTTTACAAGAGGACTTCACTTGTGGACTTCACTCAGCAAAGCCCTTTTGTTTTGAACAACTACAATGTAACAATTAACTATGACCAAAAGTAACTTTGAACTTGAACTGTCAACCTGCATATATGGTAGCTTGTATATAAGTTGGGTTTTTGTTCAGGCTTTTTGGACTTGTACCATTTTTATTGTTAGAACTTTGTACATATACATTGGATTGACAGATCATTGAATTACATTTGATCAGAATTAGCATTCAATACTGGTAAGTTACCCCCCTGTTCTTAACTTTATGTAAAATCTATAATTGTTCAATCGAGTGTGTATGTATAATAATAATAATATTGGCTGGCTTTTTTCGTGGTATATCAGATATATTCCATTCAGCCACTCGTCGTCGACTCATTCAATATCATGCTAGCTGAATGGAATATATCTGATATACTACGCAAAAAGCCAGCCAATATTATTTAATTGATGGGCCACTTTTTCCATGGAATAAAAACATGTATTCGATTCCCTTCTAGCAGGTTTCATTCATTTGGTTTGATAGCATGCAATACTGTGAGCATATCGCTTATCCTATGTGTATTATGCCACTCTACCCAATGGAGAATGAGCATGCAATATTGTTACAATATTGCATGTTGTCAAGACAACATGACATCACATGTCGGAGCAGATGCAAATATCTAATGACAAAACTTTTCTGCTGCACATGCAATGGACATTGCAATATACCAATGGACATTGATAAACTAGAAAAGAGAGATGTCGGAGATGTAAAACTTTTGCGCTAGTGAGTGACTGTGACAATTTGGAAACAAACATCGACGCCAGGGTTGCGTCGTTAAAAATGAAAGATTTTGAGAGAAGCTGCCAGGTAGCTCCATTGTGTGTAGTTGTCGATGTTGATTTTAAAAGTAACAAAGTAAATTACATAGGGAAACCAATACTTAAGTCTGAGTGAAAAACAGTGTGCGTGGAAGAAGAGTCTGGAGACAGAAATCTTAGTTTCTCAGTCATTAGCCTGTGCTACTTGCTCTCGATAGCACTGGCTTGACTGTGCTAGCCTTTGCTAACACTACTGCTGAATGCTACACTAGCTGGAAGATGACTGCATTGCTGCGCTGATGAATGCTACAGCAGCTGGAAGGTGACTGCAATGCTGTGCTAACAGCACCGAGTCACAGGTAAGCTAGCATTGGCCTTCGGGAATGTTAATATGAAGAGAGTGTGTATGTATAATAATGATAATACTGGCTGGCTTTTTTTGTGATCTATCAGATATATTCCATTCAGCTAGCATGATACTGAACTTGTCTTCGACTCGTTCAATATCATGGTAGCTGAATGGAATATATCTGATAAACCACGAAAAAAAGCCAGCCAATATTATTTAAATATGTCACTCAGATCCATGATGTATTTCGTATGAAAAATGCGAGTTTTTCAACACGAGAAGATAAACTTCATATCTTCAAGCCAACGTGTGATTTTCTTTTTATTATATAGACACATTCACAAACAAAAAGTGCCCAAATTTATCAAAACAATTCATCAATTTCCTCACAACTGACATACAGAGAAATATGTCATGGTTTCGGATCTCCATGTCCCAGATGTAGCTCGTATGAAAAATACGAGTGGTGCATTTCCCAGTAAAGCACTAGTGTCCATATAATATTTATACATATGTTGCTATTTTCAGGCTCTCTGGGTTAATGTATGATATTAATGCAATGCTTTACTGTACTCTATGTGTTACAGATGTGTACACCGAAAATGTAGTTGTAATTAAATTGAATACTTCACCATTGCTGTGTTTCTTTAGTCTTGAAGGACAACGGTGTAAATTTAAATCCAGCTCCTTTATAAAACTTGTTCTGAAATTCTACCCTGTAATAAGTATACAAAAAAAAAATGACATTGTCACAACACACACAGAGACACAGAGGTGTGTGTTCAGCACTCTGAAGGCAACCCTTAAATCCTCAGATTTTTATACAGAGACTGTACTGGTGAGAGTTATGCCAAGCAACTTATGTGCTTATGTCTTGGAATAAATCGGCTTAGCACCAGCTGAACTTCTCCAGTATGCTGAGGACTTCATGGTCCGCTAAGTCTTTTGAGAATTTGTGAGAACTAAAAATCTAAACATAACACATCTGTTTGCTAAAGGCAAACAGAATGGCATGTCTGTTAACTACCATAATTATAAAATGATTCAATTTTCAATGGGTGGAACCATTTTATGAGGGGAAAAAAACATTAACTGACTGGGAATTACTGTCATAAAGCAGGTCAACAAATTTAACTGGCCATTTTGATGTGTCTATATTAAGACAGAAGTATTACACAGTCATAATATACACATTGTACTGTATAATGTAATGATTGGGAAACTGAAATCTGAAAATGCACACACTCACCAGTGCAGGCGTAAAGCATGCAGGAATGCAGACAGTCCCTCCATTACTATTAGGACTGACACACTTAGCAACACAAAGCAGCAGAAAATCACAGTGAGTATCAGCGACGAACCAGACTGCAGAGCCACACGCATCAGCATGTGCCATAACACCTCAGATAACACTACACACATGAACAGGACATGAATGCTCTTTAGATTTAATAAATAAATAAATAAATAAATTTCTTCTGTTGTGTGTATGTGTGAATGAGTGTGTACCTGAGTGGGCGAGACTGAGAGCCCACAGCCTTAGATAAGATGCTGTATTAGAGACGCATCCAAGACAGTGTTCTATGGTGTGGATCGCTTCGGATACAAACACATCACTCAGACTGACCTAAAAAAGGTTTAGTGAAAGATTATATGGTAACTTATTATTTGTGTGGTATCATTTGAGTGGGAACATAGAAAATGCATAAAAATGTGCCTGTACAGTAGCATATTCAAAAAAAAAAAAATGTTTTTCCAACTTACCAAACCACATTTCTCTGCCTTACTCATTATGGACCTAAATCTGCATATGTGTTTCTATAAATCTGCTTTCCAACAATCCCTCCTCTTAAATGCACTATACACTGTAAATAATATTTCTCATCTCATCTCATTATCTCTAGCTGCTTTATCCTGTTCTACAGGGTCGCAGGCAAGCTGGAGCCTATCCCAGCTGACTATGGGTGAAAGGCGGGTTACACCCTGGACAAGTCACCAGGTCATCACAGGGCTGACACATAGACACAGACAACCATTCACACTCACATTCACACCTACGGTCAATTTAGAGTCACCAGTTAACCTAACCTGCATGTCTTTGGACTGTGGGGGAAACCGGAGCACCCGGAGGAAACCCACGCAGACACGGGGAGAACATGCAAACTCCACACAGAAAGGCCCTCGCCAGCCACGGGGCTGGAACCCGGACCTTCTTGCTGTGAGGTGACAGCGCTAACCACTACACCACAGTGCCACCATTAAATAATATTTAATTAACTTTTTTTTCCTGATAGCATTTCCTCTAATCTGCAGAAGAATATGGTAAATCCTTTTTTTTCCTACACTGAGTCATTCTGATTGAGTCAAATTTCATTATCAACCATAAACTAGCACTACAGCAAACAGTGAATTAAGTTAAAGGGCTGTTATCGTTAGAACAAAATTTCTGTGAGATAGCACAGAAATTAGCCTGCTAAAGAGTTTCCACCCCCAAATAAATGTGTGGACAACCCCACTTTGTAGTAACCTATCACCATCTGAATCACTTTTAACAAAAATCCTGTCTTTAAACTTCAAAATAGGACTTAAATCCCCATGTCCATTTTCACTGAACGATGAAAATGTTTAAGCTTCAAGAAGGATCTATAACTATCTGTAATTTATCTATTCTATACAGCAAATTGTGTCAAAATGACAAAACAGTTTAAGTTCAAGACAGTTTAAGATATAATTCAAATAGTTTGTAATGATGAACTGGGAGTGACTGATGTGTGTGTGTGGCTATAAAGGTATGTGGTTTAACAGGTAGTGCTGGTGAAAAACAAACAAAGAAACAAACAAAAAATAACTTTCAGATGATATGTCTTGACTGATCAAATATATTTTTGAAAAAAATCTATACATTATTGCCTGGACTAGTGCTTAAAAGCACAAAGATTCTCAAGAACTGCATTTTAGTGTATTTGTGAATACTAATGTGTATCATGCCATCTCAGTGTAAATTTTATGGAAGAAAAAAGCATGCATCTCATGCAGTGATGAATTATGATGATAATTTTTGCATTTTCTGGAAGAATGCTTTTGTGGGTTTTTTTGTCTAAAGACAGCAAGCAGAGGCTATTCATGTCAGATCTGTCTAAAATAATCTCAACAAATCTTCAAGTAAAATACATTAAACAAACACTCAACATGGCAAACATTCAGTTTGTTCAGTAATATGCTCTGGCTCCATCCCAATGTGGCGTGGCCATGTAGCTAACAGCAGGTTATGGTCATTGAAATGCTGAATGTCCAGGTGGTTCTCCAAAAACAATATGGAATTTATAGATAATTGGAGTAGTTTTGAGAGGAAGACTGGCCTGTTAATTATTATTTACACACCCCAGAACCATATTCTGAATTCTTTTGTGAATTTGTGGATTTCATATGGTGGCATGGTGGTGTAGTGGTTAGCACTGTTGCCTCACAGCAAGAAGGTCCTGGATTCGAGCCCAGTGGCTGACAGGGTCCTTTCTGTGTGGAGTTTGCATGTTCTCCTCGTGTCTGTGTGGGTTTCATATGGGTGCTCCATCCAAAGACATGCAGGTTAGGCTAATTGGTGGCTCTAAATTGACCGTAGGTGTGAATGTGAGTGTGAATGGTTGTTTGTCTCTATGTATCAACCCTGCGATGATCTGGTGACTTGTCCAGGGTGTACCCCACCTCTCACCCATAGTCAACTGGGATAGGCTCCAGCTTGCCGGTGACCCTGCACAGGATAAGCAGCTACAGATAATGGATGGATGGATTTCATATCAAAACTGGTTGTTTCTTTAGACAAAGCGTTCATTGATGGAAACTGTCATAGCTAGTCTTGTTGGAATCCCTGCTTGCACTCTGCTCACAATGGACATTGTCCTTAACCACTAAGTGACAATGCGCATACTTAATCTCTCTCTCTGTCGAGCTACAGATGCTACTCCTGAGACACCAGTGATCCTGATCCCTTCTGCTCTCTGGATCTACCTGATCCAAACTGATGCCCTACTTCTCATCACTGAGAAACCACTCGCTGCTACTGAGGACAGCCCCATATGGCTAAAGCTGTATTAGAAACTGTGAAGATGGCTTTGGACTGTGATTGACATGAGAGCTTTAGGACAACAATTGCCATGAACAGTCTTGCACTGAAGTCTCTATCAGTGAATAGTTGATAACGTCAACAAAATAGACTAAATGTTAAAATTATGACTTCCTGGTTACATAATTGCACTTTTTAACTACAGTATAGCACACACAATTATAGAAGGGAATTATTTATCGTTGATGTCACTCAGATGAGGATGGGTTCCTGTTTGAATCTAGTTCCTCTCAAAGTTTCTTCCTCATGTTGTCTCAGGAAGTCTTTCCTTGCCACCATTGTTTTACATTTTTAAATTTGTAAATTAAAAAAAATTATATCTGGAATTTATATCTTTCTGTGAAGCTGGTTTGTGACAATGTCCATTGTTAAAAGTGCCATATGTCAGTAATAGCACCAAAAACCTAAGTTTGGAGCAGCCTCCAAACATGGCTGCTCCAGACTACACTTCCCAAGTACCACAGTGCCCCTCTTCTCCCAAATTCTAGGAAGTGCAACGGTTTCCCATTTCCCCAGTAATAACCTCCCTATATAAGCCCAGCAAACACACACGCTCACTGCGAAGTATTGTTCTGTGTCCGCGTACCTGATAATACCAAGCCTTTCATTCCAGTTCTGACCTACCGTGACACTGACTTCTTTCCCATGTTTACTTTGACTCTGATATGTCGCCTAATCTCTGACACGTGGTTTGTACATTGACAGACCCTAGACTGTCCCTGACTATGTCTTCTGATTGCTGTTTTGGATTTGGTTACCAGTTAGCAACGCACCCGTTCTCCCCTGTGTTTACATCCGTAAGTGCCTGCACCCTGACACTATACAAAAAAAATTGAATTGAACTGAGATGATGATGATGTTACAGCTGAGAGTTAGAGCATGTTTGTGTAGAAAAAAATTCTGAACAAAGTTAGAGGTCTAGACTCTTTAGGATTCTTTAGGGCTTGACGAGCTTTACTGCACTGCATTTATTTGTATATGCAGCTCAGAAACCAGAATGCATATACAGGTAGTCGTTGACTTACGACTGCGTTAGGTTACGACTGACTGGTCGTAAATCGATCTGGTCGTAAGTCGGCCTATGTTAAATGAACGTAAGTATATTGTGATGTGTAATGATATTGTAATCATCTTAAAGTCTTATTTTATCAACATTTTCTTATTTCATTACCTTGGCTCATTATTTGGTTTAAGTCAAACACTGCATACTACACTGCGTACAGTACAATTCGTTTAATATGTGCAAAACAAAAAATACAAAATACAGGTGTGAAAAATAGAAAACATTTTAGTTTGAAACATACCAAAATACAAATGTAAAACATAGCAAAATACAAAATTTAGTGACCACTGGCATCGCTGGTGCTTGGCTGTGAGTCGTCTACGTCATCATCAGCTGTTGCAGCGCTCGGGCTGGCGGGAGCATTTGCTCGTTTCATAAACCAGGAGCTGGGGCGGAAACTGTATGATGGAGTGTGCGAGGGAGCGCGAGAGAGACTGCGCATGTGCCTGGAGCTGGGGCGGAAACTGTATGACGGAGTGTGCGAGGGAGCGCGAGAGAGACTGCGCATGTGCCTGGAGCTGGGGCAGAAACTGTATGACGGAGTACGCGAGGGAACGCGAGAGAGACTGCGCATGTGCCTGGAGCTGGGGCGGAAACTGTATGACGGAGTGTGCGAGGGAGCGCGAGAGAGACTGCGCATGTGCCTGGAGCTGGGGCGGAAACTGTATGACGGAGTACGCGAGGGAACGCGAGAGAGACTGCGCATGTGCCTGGAGCTGGGGCGGAAACTGTATGACGGAGTACGCGAGGGAACGCGAGAGAGACTGCGCATGTGCCTGGAGCTGGGGCGGAAACTGTTGTACGCGGCGAGAGGCGCTGCCGGGAGCTGGGATGGAAACTGTCGTACGCTCAGCTAGCTCAGCTGGGAAACACTTGCCAGTCATAACCAGACGGTCGTAAAGTCGATCAGTCGTAAGTCGCATAAGTCGTAAGTCGACGACTACCTGTACCAAGATTCTCACAGTTATTAAAATGCCTTGCATTCAATGTCTAATCCTCAATGATGCAAACACTGGGTGTTTCTGTCAGATAACGCTCAATATAAAACCTGGTCAGATTAATGCCACTGGGGAACATAATGTACAATATTACAAATTTTAGGCAGGATAGGGCGTTCACTCTTTATGCCACATATAAATCTGTCATGCCGAATATGTCACTATTTGCCACACATTGTAGTAGAGAGTGCACGCACATCCAACTTTGTACAGGTGCAGGGTAAAAAAGTCCGTCAATTAAAAAGAAAAAATATACCCGCACACTGTCGCTGCTGCCCTCAGTGATTTTATTGATAGATACACAACATTTCGACTGTAGTAGGTCTTCATCAGGTGTTAACAGGAACAAAGGGTGGGAGGGGATATACAGTATACCCATGAAAATAGGCATTGCTCTCAATTATCCAATCAAGGAGTAAGTAGTATTGATAAACTTATGAGTGTAAAAAATACATACATACAATACATATTTATATACAAATTTTACAATACATTGATCTTATATTGGCGGCACGGTGGTGTAGTGGTTAGCGCTGTCGCCTCACAGCAAGAAGGTCCGGGTTCGAGCCCTGTGGCCGGCGAGGGCCTTTCTGTGTGGAGTTTGCATGTTCTCCCCGTGTCCGCGTGGGTTTCCTCCGGGTGCTCCGGTTTCCCCCACAGTCCAAAGACATGCAGGTTAGGTTAATTGGTGACTCTAAATTGACCGTAGGTGTGAATGTGAGTGTGAATGGTTGTCTGTGTCTATGTGTCAGCCCTGTGATGACCTGGCAACTTGTCCAGGGTGTACCCCGCCTTTCGCCCGTAGTCTGCTGGGATAGGCTCCAGCTTGCCTGCGACCCTGTAGAACAGGATAAAGCGGCTACAGATAATAAGATGAGATGATCATATATTAATACTATAAATGTTGTACATTGGCAATCTTTGCTTACTTATTAGAAAAAACATCTGTTTATCCTTCTTTGTTTTGTTTTTTGTTTTGTAGCACTTGAACAGATTCTGGGGGGAGGGTTTTGATATGCTTTTGATACTGTTTTTACTGTTTTTTTCTAATAAGTAAGCCAAGATTGTCAATGTACAACATTTATAGTATTAATATAAGAACAATGTATTGTAAAATTTGTATATAAAAAATGTATTGTATGCATGTATTTTTTACACTCATAAGTTTATCAATACTACTTATTCCTTGATTGGATAACTGAGAGCAATGCCTATTTTCATGGGTATATATCCCCTCCCACCCTTTGTTCCTGTTAACATCTGACAAAGACCTACTACGGTCGAAACGCTGTGTATCTATCAATAAAATCACTGAGAGCAGCAGCGACAGTGTGCGGGTATATTTTTTTCTTTTTACTATTTGCCACACAAACATAAATAGGCAATGTCACCCAAATACTAATGAAATGCAACAAATGTACTTATTTTATCCATAACAAACAAGTCAGTCACATCTGAACGTTTACATATCCCATGTTTAAAGTCACATCATACCATAGAAATATATAAAAAATACCAAACAGCCAATTTATTTACATAATAGCAGTATCAGAGGTGTTAGAATATAAAATGACAGGCAGTTCTCAACCACTTTTGCACTTTACAGAAGCTCACTGAAAAATCTGATATCTCTACATACTCCGAGGTGTTTGATTGTTTTCTGTTGGAAGTGATCTACTGTATAGATAAAGGTTTGGGGCAGAAATATGACAAAAAGTTCTATGTAGCACAAAGCAAAAATATAAACAGATGTGGCAAAGAATTAATTTACCAGAGAAACCCATCATTCAAGTCTTGAAAGAAATGTTTAGGTAGGTAAAGTAGCTCTGTAATGTGATCAGAGTGTAATTAGTGTCATATCAGTATGCTTGGTGTGCTTCGAGCTATTACTCTCCTCTACGTGCATCTGTTCGCTGTATGTGCCACAAGGAATAATTATTGCACATACCTGCATATGATCAAAGTACAATCACGGTGCATCCGTAAAAGGACTGCATGCTCACAATGACGTAGCCTTGTTCTGTGTTTATTCTACTCTGGTTACCAACTCTGTTTTGGCCTCACACCTTTGTATGTCATTTGCACGCCTGTAAATAAATACCTTCCTGCAATTACATCTATTTGCAGTAAACACCTTGCTGACAGTTAGTACATGTACGCGTGTGCAGTGACTCATGAACATTCAGGGTGTGAACATGAACATTAGAAGGGTCCCCCCCCTTGGCGTTTGTCCTGTTTTGTCACATTATAAGCTGGAATTAAAATGGATTTTTGGAGGGTTAGCACCATTTGATATACACAACATGCCGACCACTTTAAAGGTGCACATTGTTTATTTTTTTTTTAATTGTGACACAAACAATAATTAAGATTAAAAAAAACAACAACCAGAAATCTGGAGTGTGCACAGGTATTCACCTCCTTTCGTATGAAACCCCTAAATAAGAGCTGGTCCAAACAATTCACTTCATAAGTCACATAATTAGTTTATTAAGGTCATGTGACCTTAATCAGTGTCACATGACCTGTCGCCTGGTGTCTGTATAAATCAACCTGTTCTGGAAGGACCCTGACTCTGCAACACTACTAAGCGAGCAACATGAAAACTAAGGAGCCTCCAAACAGCTCAGAGAGAAAGTTGTGGAGAAGTATAGATCAGGGTTGGGTGATAAAAAAAAATATCCCAAACTTTGAAAATCCCAGGGAGCACCATTAACTTCATTATAGCAAAATGGAAAGAATATGTCACCACTACAAACCTGACAAGAGAAGGCCGCCCACCAAAACTCACAGACCAGGCAAGGAGGGCATTAATCAGAGATGCGACAAAGACACCAAAGATAACACTGAAGGAGCTGCAAAGATCCACAGTGGAGATGGGAGGAGCACTTTAAGCCATACACTCCACAGAGTGGGGCTTTATGGAAGAGTGGCCAGAAAAAAAGCCATTGCTTAAAGAAAAAAAAAAGAAAGAAGAAAACACATTTGGAGTTTGCTGAACAGCATGTGGCAGACTCCCCAAACACACGGAAGATTCTCTGGTCAAATGAGACTAAAATTTAACCTTTTGGCCATCATGGGAAATGCCATGTGTGGCACAAACCCATCACCCTGAGAACACCATTCCTACAGTGAAACATGGTGGTGGCAGCATCATGCTGTGGGGATGTTTTTCATCTGCAGGGACAGGAAAGCTGGTCAGGACTGGAGGAAAGATGGATGGCACTAAACACAGGGCAATTCTGGAGGAAAACCCGTTTGAGTCAGCCAGAGGTTTGAGACTGGGACGAAGGTTCACATTTCAGCAGGACAATGAACCTAAACATACTGCTAAAGATACACTGGAGTGGTTTAAAGGGAAATATTTAAATTTCTTGGAATGGCCTAGTCAAAGCCTAGACCTCAATCCAATTGGGAATCTGTGGCATAACTTGAAGATTGCTGTACACCAACGCAACCCATCTAACTTGAAGGAGTTGGAGCAGTTTTGCCTTGAGGAATGGGCAAAAATCTCAGTGGCTAGATGTGCTAAGCTAATAGAGACATACCCCAAGAGACTTGCAGCTGTAACTGCAGCAAAAGGTAGGCATGTTGTGTAAATCAAATGGTGCTAACCCCCCAAAAATCCATTTTAATTCCAGCTTGTAATGTGATAAAACAGGACAAACACCAGAGGGGATGAATACTTTTGCAAGACTTGCAAAAGTATTCATCCATAGATGAATCCAATATTTATATCCACAGATTTGCACTGGCTTGCAGTCAAAATTTGTTTCTTAGAATATTCGCGTATTTTCATTAGTTATAAGTATTTTCCCCTCACCTGCTCTGTGATCTTCTCTTGCCATCTGTAAGTGAGTAGTGGTTTTATTAGCAGCATTATTGGGACCATGAGCAGAGCCGGACGTAAATCGATCTGGTCGTAAGTCGGCCTATGTTAAATGAACGTAAGTATATTGTGATGTGTAATGATATTGTAATCATCTTAAAGTCTTATTTTATCGACATTTTCTTATTTCATTACCTTGGCTCATTATTTGGTTTAAGTCAAACACTGCATACTACACTGCGTACAGTACAATTCGTTTAATATGTGCAAAACAAAAAATACAAAATACAGGTGTGAAAAATAGAAAACATTTTAGTTGGAAACATACCAAAATACAAATGTAAAACATAGCAAAATACAAAATTTAGTGACCACTGGCATCATTGGTGCTTGGCTGCGAGTCGTCTACATCATCATCAGCTGTTGCAGCGCTCGGGCTGGCGGGAGCATTTGCTAGTTTCATAAACCAGGAGCTGGGGCGGAAACTGTATGATGGAGTGTGCGAGGGAGCGCGAGAGAGACTGCGCATGTGCCTGGAGCTGGGGCAGAAACTGTATGACGGAGTACGCGAGGGAACGCGAGAGAGACTGCGCGTGTGCCTGGAGCTGGGGCGGAAACTGTTGTACGTGGCGAGAGGCGCTGCCGGGAGCTGGGACGGAAACTGTCGTACGCTCAGCTAGCTCAGCTGGGAAACACTTGCCAGTCATAACCAGACGGTCGTAAAGTCGATCAGTCGTAAGTCGCATAGGTCGTAAGTCGACGACTACCTGTACCAAGATTCTCACAGTTATTAAAATGCCTTGCATTCAATGTCTAATCCTCAATGATGCAAACACTGGGTGTTTCTGTCAGATAACGCTCAATATAAAACCTGGTCAGATTAATGCCACTGGGGAACATAATGTACAATATTACAAATTTTAGGCAGGATAGCAAACTTTCACGAAAGAGTTTAAACATTTCAATATTTAAACCAGGGCTTTGAACCGGTTCAAGGAACGAAAACGAAAACCGGGAACTTTTTCTATTTCACATGGAACAGAAACGAAACCAGAAACTTTATTATTTTTTATGTTCCAGAACAGAAACGCTTATTAAAAATAATGGTAACCAGTTAATACCGGTTTTTATTTCGTTCCTCAAAGTTTCCGTAGCCTACAAATAAAAAAGCCATTCTTCTCCTGCGCAAGTTTCTATGACCCGCTGGGGTTCACCTCCTGTGTGACGTTCGCTGACTGAATGGAGAGAGCGGGAAGGTGGACTACTATCATGTCTCCATTACTGAGTGTCTGAGCAAAGAAGAGCCTGAACGATGCAACCTCCCTATTGGCTGTTTGTAAAAATGTATCAATTGTTGCCCTTTCCACGGGAATCATCGCGGGCTCGAGAGACGAGACCTGACGAGTTAGTTCGTTGGTAGCAGAACAAAATGTCTGGACACAAATCGGGTTTTCAGAAAAGGAAAGAAAATAAACGGAGGGTTGAAAATACAAAAAAGGAGGCAAAAAATGCAAAACGAGTTTTAAGGTAGGACAAATGGTTAGTTTTCTGAGGCAGCCCGCCGTGGCTGCAGGCTTTCAGTTGTCATTGAATGGTTACTTTTCTGAGGCAGCCCGCCGTGGCTGCCTGCAGGCTTATTTATTATAGCCCATTTAGTTAAAATAGTTGATATAAAATGTTTATAGTTATAGTTATGTGATGGTTGTCCTGATTTAGACTGGTGTGTGGTTTTTTTGGGGGGGGGTTGCGCGATGTTGCACCTGGGTCCAGATTAGGGCAGAACCGGCCCTGGCTACATTTCAGGTGTAGTTTGTTTTATGAATGTATGTACTTGCATAGATGTGTACTTGGTCTTCCAATATGGCGCCTAACAAACTCTCGCGGCGCGGTGACGTCATGCGGTAGCCCTCTATAGGGCCTGACTAGCCTTTGGTAACACACTAAACGAATTATCTTTTCATTTTTGGCACTTTTTCTGTTTGTGTAGATGGGAAGACATACTGAGAATCCAAATCGCCAACATTTGAAATAATTGTTTTAAATTATTTCTTGTCTTATTTAATGAAGGTTGTAATAGAATTAGCCTACATTTGGCTTAAGCTGGATGAGACAGAGACATAACTTTATAGTCATTTGTTAAACAGCTGACAGGGAACGTAATTAACCGTTCCGGGAACGAAATTTTTTTGTTCTAACCGGTTCGGGAACGTCTATTTAATAGTGGAACCCAAAACCGGAAACGTTAAAATTCCGTTTCTGTTCGGAACGAACCAATAGGAAAAAAATTCTGGTTCAAAGCCCTGATTTAAACATCTTGCAAAAATTGACTTAAAAACAGAAAAAAGAAATCTGATAAAGTGTTGCTTAAACATATAATGTAAGCATGGAACATGAAATTGAGTGCATATGTAGATATGTGCTTGCAATATATAATTTGTTCTTTGTAACTAACAAGCGTGCCATTTTCATGGTGGCTAATCAAATGTAATTAAAATAAATGTGCTGAACTGTTTTTGTGGGCGTTCACTCTTTATGCCACACATAAATCTGTCATGCCGAATATGTCACTATTTGCCACACATTGTAGTAGAGAGTGCACACACATCCAATTTTGTACAGGTGCAGGGTAAAAAAGTCCGTCAATTAAAAAGAAAAAAATATACCCGCACACTGTCGCTGCTGCCCTCAGTGATTTTATTGATAGATACACAACATTTCAACTGTAGTAGGTCTTTATCAGGTGTTAACAGGAACAAAGGGTGGGAGGGGATATACAGTATACCCATGAAAATAGGCATTGCTCTCAATTATCCAATCAAGGAGTAAGTAGTATTGATAAACTTATGAGTGTAAAAAATACATACATACAATATATTTTTATATACAAATTTTACAATACATTGATCTTATATTGGCGGCACGGTGGTGTAGTGGTTAGCGCTGTCGCCTCACAGCAAGAAGGTCCGGGTTCGAGCCCCGTGGCCGGCGAGGGCCTTTCTGTGCGGAGTTTGCATGTTCTCCCCGTGTCCGCGTGTGTTTCCTCCGGGTGCTCCGGTTTCCCCCACAGTCCAAAGACATCCAGGTTAGGTTAACTGGTGACTCTAAATTGACCGTAGGTGTGAATGTGAGTGTGAATGGTTGTCTGTGTCTATGTGTCAGCCCTGTGATGACCTGGCAACTTGTCCAGGGTGTACCCCACCTTTCGCCCGTAGTCAGCTGGGATAGGCTCCAGCTTGCCTGCGACCCTGTAGAACAGGATAAAGCGTCTACAGATAATGAGATGAGATGAGATGATCATATATTAATACTATAAATGTTGTACATTGACAATCTTTGCTTACTTATTAGAAAAAAACATCTGTTTATCCTTCTTTGTTTTTTGTTTTGTAGCACTTGAACAGATTCTGGGGGGAGGGTTTTGATATGGTTTTGATACTGTTTTTACTGTTTTTTCTAATAAGTAAGCCAAGATTGTCAATGTACAACATTTATAGTCTTAATATAAGAACAATGTATTGTAAAATTTGTATATAAAAAATTTATTGTATGCATGTATTTTTTACACTCATAAGTTTATCAATACTACTTATTCCTTGATTGGATAACTGAGAGCAATGCCTATTTTCATGGGTATATATCCCCTCCCACCCTTTGTTCCTGTTAACACCTGACGAAGACCTACTACGGTCGAAACGCTGTGTATCTATCAATAAAATCACTGAGAGCAGCAGCGACAGTGTGCGGGTATATTTTTTTCTTTTTACTATTTGCCACACAAACATAAATAGGCAATGTCACCCAAATACTAATGAAATGCAACAAATGTACTTATTTTATCCATAACAAACAAGTCAGTCACATCTGAACATTTACATATCCCATGTTTAAAGTCACATCATACCATAGAAATATATAAAAAATACCAAACAGCCAATTTATTTACATAATAGCAGTATCAGAGGTGTTAGAATATAAAATGACAGGCAGTTCTCAACCACTTTTGCACTTTACAGAAGCTCACTGAAAAATCTGATATCTCTACATACTCCGAGGTGTTTGATTGTTTTCTGTTGGAAGTGATCTACTGTATAGATAAAGGTTTGGGGCAGAAATATGACAAAAAGTTCTATGTAGCACAAAGCAAAAACATAAACAGATGTGGCAAAGAATTAATTTACCAGAGAAACCCATCATTCAAGTCTTGAAAGAAATGTTTATGTAGGTAAAGTAGCTCTGTAATGTGATCAGAGTGTAATTAGTGTCATATCAGTATGCTTGGTGTGCCTCGAGCTATTACTCTCCTCTACGTGCATCTGTTTGCTGTATGTGCCACAAGGACTAATTATTGCACATACCTGCATATGATCAAAGTACAATCACGGTGCATGCGTAAGAGGACTGCATGCTCACAATGACTTAGCCTTGTTCTGTGTTTATTCTACTATGGTTACCAACTCTGTTTTTGCCTCACACCTTTGTATGTCATTTGCACGCCTGTAAATAAATACCTTCCTGCAATTACATCTATTTGCAATAAACACCTTGCTGACAGTTAGTACATGTACGCATGTGCAGAGACTCATGAACATTCAGGGTGTGAACATGAACATTAGAAGGGTCCCCCCACTTTGGCGTTTGTCCTGTTTTGTCGCATTACAAGCTGGAATTAAAATGGATTTTTGGAGGGTTAGCACCATTTGATATACACAACACGCCGACCACTTTAAAGGTGCACATTTTTTTTAATTGTGACACAAACAATAATTAAGATTAAAAAAAAAAAAAACAGAAATCTGGAGTGTGCACAGGTATTCACCTCCTTTCATATGAAACCCCTAAATAAGAGCTGGTCCAAACAATTCACTTCATAAGTCACATAATTAGTTTATTAAGATCTACCTTAATCAGTGTCATATGACCTGTCGCCTGGTGTCTGTATAAATCAACCTGTTCTGGAAGGACCCTGACTCTGCAACACTACTAAGCGAGCAACATGAAAACTAAGGAGCCTCCAAACAGCTCAGAGAGAAAGTTGTGGAGAAGTATAGATCAGGGTTGGGTGATAAAAAAAAATATCCCAAACTTTGAAAATCCCAGGGAGCACCATTAACTTCATTATAGCAAAATGGAAAGAATATGTCACCACTACAAACCTGACAAGAGAAGGCCGCCCACCAAAACTCACAGACCAGGCAAGGAGGGCATTAATCAGAGATGCGACAAAGACACCAAAGATAACACTGAAGGAGCTGCAAAGATCCACAGTGGAGATGGGAGGAGCACTTTAAGCCATACACTCCACAGAGTGGGGCTTTATGGAAGAGTGGCCAGAAAAAAAGCCATTGCTTAAAGAAAAAAAAAGAAAGAAGAAAACACATTTGGAGTTTGCTGAACAGCATGTGGCAGACTCCCCAAACACACGGAAGATTCTCTGGTCAAATGAGACTAAAATTTAACCTTTTGGCCATCATGGGAAATGCCATGTGTGGCACAAACCCATCACCCTGAGAACACCATTCCTACAGTGAAACATGGTGGTGGCAGCATCATGCTGTGGGGATGTTTTTCATCTGCAGGGACAGGAAAGCTGGTCAGGACTGGAGGAAAGATGGATGGCACTAAACACAGGGCAATTCTGGAGGAAAACCCGTTTGAGTCAGCCAGAGGTTTGAGACTGGGACGAAGGTTCACATTTCAGCAGGACAATGAACCTAAACATACTGCTAAAGATACACTGGAGTGGTTTAAAGGGAAATATTTAAATTTCTTGGAATGGCCTAGTCAAAGCCTAGACCTCAATCCAATTGGGAATCTGTGGCATAACTTGAAGATTGCTGTACACCAACGCAACCCATCTAACTTGAAGGAGTTGGAGCAGTTTTGCCTTGAGGAATGGGCAAAAATCTCAGTGGCTAGATGTGCTAAGCTAATAGAGACATACCCCAAGAGACTTGCAGCTGTAACTGCAGCAAAAGGTAGGCATGTTGTGTAAATCAAATGGTGCTAACCCCCCAAAAATCCATTTTAATTCCAGCTTGTAATGTGATAAAACAGGACAAACACCAGAGGGGATGAATACTTTTGCAAGACTTGCAAAAGTATTCATCCATAGATGAATCCAATATTTATATCCACAGATTTGCACTGGCTTGCAGTCAAAATTTGTTTCTTAGAATATTCGCGTATTTTCATTAGTTATAAGTATTTTCCCCTCACCTGCTCTGTGATCTTCTCTTGCCATCTGTAAGTGAGTAGTGGTTTTATTAGCAGCATTATTGGGACCATGAGCAGAGCCGGACGTAAATCGATCTGGTCGTAAGTCGGCCTATGTTAAATGAACGTAAGTATATTGTGATGTGTAATGATATTGTAATCATCTTAAAGTCTTATTTTATCGACATTTTCTTATTTCATTACCTTGGCTCATTATTTGGTTTAAGTCAAACACTGCATACTACACTGCGTACAGTACAATTCGTTTAATATGTGCAAAACAAAAAATACAAAATACAGGTGTGAAAAATAGAAAACATTTTAGTTTGAAACATACCAAAATACAAATGTAAAACATAGCAAAATACAAAATTTAGTGACCACTGGCATCATTGGTGCTTGGCTGCGAGTCGTCTACATCATCATCAGCTGTTGCAGCACTTGGGCTGGCGGGAGCATTTGCTCGTTTCATAAACCAGGAGCTGGGGCGGAAACTGTATGATGGAGTACGCGAGGGAACGCGAGAGAGACTGCGCATGTGCCTGGAGCTGGGGCAGAAACTGTATGACGGAGTACGCGAGGGAACGCGAGAGAGACTGCGCATGTGCCTGGAGCTGGGGCAGAAACTGTATGACGGAGTACGCGAGGGAACGCGAGAGAGACTGCGCATGTGCCTGGAGCTGGGGCGGAAACTGTATGACGGAGTACGCGAGGGAACGCGAGAGAGACTGCGCATGTGCCTGGAGCTGGGGCGGAAACTGTTGTACGTGGCGAGAGGCGCTGCCGGGAGCTGGGATGGAAACTGTCGTACGCTCAGCTAGCTCAGCTGGGAAACACTTGCCAGTCATAACCAGACGGTCGTAAAGTCGATCAGTCGTAAGTCGCATAGGTCGTAAGTCGACGACTACCTGTACCAAGATTCTCACAGTTATTAAAATGCCTTGCATTCAATGTCTAATCCTCAATGATGCAAACACTGGGTGTTTCTGTCAGATAACGCTCAATATAAAACCTGGTCAGATTAATGCCACTGGGGAACATAATGTACAATATTACAAATTTTAGGCAGGATAGCAAACTTTCACGAAAGAGTTTAAACATTTCAATATTTAAACCAGGGCTTTGAACCGGTTCAAGGAACGAAAACGAAAACCGGGAACTTTTTCTATTTCACATGGAACAGAAACGAAACCAGAAACTTTATTATTTTTTATGTTCCGGAACAGAAACGCTTATTAAAAATAATGGTAACCGGTTAATACCGGTTTTTATTTCGTTCCTCAAAGTTTCCGTAGCCTACAAATAAAAAAGCCATTCTTCTCCTGCGCAAGTTTCTATGACCCACTGGGGTTCACTTCCTGTGTGACGTTCGCTGACTGAATGGAGAGAGCGGGAAGGTGGACTACTATCATGTCTCCATTACTGAGTGTCTGAGCAAAGAAGAGCCTGAACGTTGCAACCTCCCTATTGGCTGTTTGTAAAAATGTATCAATTGTTGCCCTTTCCACGGGAATCATCGCGGGCTCGAGAGACGAGACCTGACGAGTTAGTTCGTTGGTAGCAGAACAAAATGTCTGGACACAAATCGGGTTTTCAGAAAAGGAAAGAAAATAAACGGAGGGTTGAAAATACAAAAAAGGAGGCAAAAAATGCAAAACGAGTTTTAAGGTAGGACAAATGGTTAGTTTTCTGAGGCAGCCCGCCGTGGCTGCAGGCTTTCAGTTGTCATTGAATGGTTACTTTTCTGAGGCAGCCCGCCGTGGCTGCCTGCAGGCTTATTTATTATAGCCCATTTAGTTAAAATAGTTGATATAAAATGTTTATAGTTATAGTTATGTGATGGTTGTCCTGATTTAGACTGGTGTTTTGTTTTGTTTTTTGGGGGGGGGGGGTTGCGCGATGTTGCACTCGGGTCCAGATTAGGGCAGAACCGGCCCTGGCTACATTTCAGGTGTAGTTTGTTTTATGAATGTATGTACTTGCATAGATGTGTACTTGGTCTTCCAATATGGCGCCTAACAAACTCTCGCGGCGCGGTGACGTCATGCGGTAGCCCTCTATAGGGCCTGACTAGCCTTTGGTAACACACTAAACGAATTATCTTTTCATTTTTGGCACTTTTTCTGTTTGTGTAGATGGGAAGACATACTGAGAATCCAAATCGCCAACATTTGAAATAATTGTTTTAAATTATTTCTTGTCTTATTTAATGAAGGTTGTAATAGAATTAGCCTACATTTGGCTTAAGCTGGATGAGACAGAGACATAACTTTATAGTCATTTGTTAAACAGCTGACAGGGAACGTAATTAACCGTTCCGGGAACGAAATTTTTTTGTTCTAACCGGTTCGGGAACGTCTATTTAATAGTGGAACCCAAAACCGGAAACGTTAAAATTCCGTTTCTGTTCGGAACGAACCAATAGGAAAAAAATTCTGGTTCAAAGCCCTGATTTAAACATCTTGCAAAAATTGACTTAAAAACAGAAAAAAGAAATCTGATAAAGTGTTGCTTAAACATATAATGTAAGCATGGAACATGAAATTGAGTGCATATGTAGATATGTGCTTGCAATATATAATTTGTTCTTTGTAACTAACAAGCGTGCCATTTTCATGGTGGCTAATCAAATGTAATTAAAATAAATGTGCTGAACTGTTTTTGTGGGCGTTCACTCTTTATGCCACACATAAATCTGTCATGCCGAATATGTCACTATTTGCCACACATTGTAGTAGAGAGTGCACACACATCCAATTTTGTACAGGTGCAGGGTAAAAAAGTCCGTCAATTAAAAAGAAAAAAATATACCCGCACACTGTCGCTGCTGCCCTCAGTGATTTTATTGATAGATACACAACATTTCGACTGTAGTAGGTCTTTATCAGGTGTTAACAGGAACAAAGGGTGGGAGGGGATATACAGTATACCCATGAAAATAGGCATTGCTCTCAATTATCCAATCAAGGAGTAAGTAGTATTGATAAACTTATGAGTGTAAAAAATACATACATACAATATATTTTTATATACAAATTTTACAATACATTGATCTTATATTGGCGGCACGGTGGTGTAGTGGTTAGCGCTGTCGCCTCACAGCAAGAAGGTCCGGGTTCGAGCCCCGTGGCCGGCGAGGGCCTTTCTGTGCGGAGTTTGCATGTTCTCCCCGTGTCCGCGTGTGTTTCCTCCGGGTGCTCCGGTTTCCCCCACAGTCCAAAGACATGCAGGTTAGGTTAACTGGTGACTCTAAATTGACCGTAGGTGTGAATGTGAGTGTGAATGGTTGTCTGTGTCTATGTGTCAGCCCTGTGATGACCTGGAGACTTGTCCAGGGTGTACCCCGCCTTTCGCCCGTAGTCTGCTGGGATAGGCTCCAGCTTGCCTGCGACCCTGTAGAACAGGATAAAGCGGCTACAGATAATGAGATGAGATGATCATATATTAATACTATAAATGTTGTACATTGGCAATCTTTGCTTACTTATTAGAAAAAACATCTGTTTATCCTTCTTTGTTTTGTTTTTTGTTTTGTAGCACTTGAACAGATTCTGGGGGGAGGGTTTTGATATGCTTTTGATACTGTTTTTACTGTTTTTTTCTAATAAGTAAGCCAAGATTGTCAATGTACAACATTTATAGTATTAATATAAGAACAATGTATTGTAAAATTTGTATATAAAAAATGTATTGTATGCATGTATTTTTTACACTCATAAGTTTATCAATACTACCTATTCCTTGATTGGATAACTGAGAGCAATGCCTATTTTCATGGGTATATATCCCCTCCCACCCTTTGTTCCTGTTAACACCTGACGAAGACCTACTACGGTCAAAACGCTGTGTATCTATCAATAAAATCACTGAGAGCAGCAGCGACAGTGTGCGGGTATATTTTTTTCTTTTTACTATTTGCCACACAAACATAAATAGGCAATGTCACCCAAATACTAATGAAATGCAACAAATGTACTTATTTTATCCATAACAAACAAGTCAGTCACATCTGAACGTCTACATATCCCATGTTTAAAGTCACATCATACCATAGAAATATATTAAAAATACCAAACAGCCAATTTATTTACATAATAGCAGTATCAGAGGTGTTAGAATATAAAATGACAGGCAGTTCTCAACCACTTTTGCACTTTACAGAAGCTCACTGAAAAATCTGATATCTCTAAATACTCCGAGGTGTTTGATTGTTTTCTGTTGGAAGTGATCTACTGTATAGATAAAGGTTTGGGGCAGAAATATGACAAAAAGTTCTATGTAGCACAAAGCAAAAACATAAACAGATGTGGCAAAGAATTAATTTACCAGAGAAACCCATCATTCAAGTCTTGAAAGAAATGTTTATGTAGGTAAAGTAGCTCTGTAATGTGATCAGAGTGTAATTAGTGTCATATCAGTATGCTTGGTGTGCCTCGAGCTATTACTCTCCTCTACGTGCATCTGTTTGCTGTATGTGCCACAAGGACTAATTATTGCACATACCTGCATATGATCAAAGTACAATCACGGTGCATGCGTAAAAGGACTGCATGCTCACAATGACTTAGCCTTGTTCTGTGTTTATTCTACTCTGGTTACCAACTCTGTTTTGCCTCACACCTTTGTATGTCATTTGCACGCCTGTAAATAAATACCTTCCTGCAATTACATCTATTTGCAGTAAACACCTTGCTGATAGTTAGTACATGTACGCATGTGCAGAGACTCATGAACATTCAGGGTGTGAACATGAACATTAGAAGGGTCCCCACCCCTTGGCGTTTGTCCTGTTTTGTCGCATTATAAGCTGGAATTAAAATGGATTTTTGGAGGGTTAGCACCATTTGATATACACAACATGCCGACCACTTTAAAGGTGCACATTGTTTTTTTTTTTAATTGTGACACAAACAATAATTAAGATTAAAAAAAAAAAAACAGAAATCTGGAGTGCGTATAGGTATTCACCTCCTTTCGTATGAAACCCCTAAATAAGAGCTGGTCCAAACAATTCACTTCATAAGTCACATAATTAGTTTATTAAGATCTACCTTAATCAGTGTCATATGACCTGTCGCCTGGTGTCTGTATAAATCAACCTGTTCTGGAAGGACCCTGACTCTGCAACACTACTAAGCGAGCAACATGAAAACTAAGGAGCCTCCAAACAGCTCAGAGAGAAAGTTGTGGAGAAGTATAGATCAGGGTTGGGTGATAAAAAAAAATATCCCAAACTTTGAAAATCCCAGGGAGCACCATTAACTTCATTATAGCAAAATGGAAAGAATATGTCACCACTACAAACCTGACAAGAGAAGGCCGCCCACCAAAACTCACAGACCAGGCAAGGAGGGCATTAATCAGAGATGCAACAAAGGCACCAAAGATAACACTGAAGGAGCTGCAAAGATCCACAGTGGAGATGGGAGGATCTGTCCATAGGAGCACTTTAAGCCATACACTCCACAGAGTGGGGCTTTATGGAAGAGTGGCCAGAAAAAAAAGCCATTGCTTAAAGAAAAAAAAGAAAGAAGAAAACACATTTGGAGTTTGCTGAACAGCATGTGGCAGACTCCCCAAACACACGGAAGATTCTCTGGTCAAATGAGACTAAAATTTAACTTTTTGGCCATCATGGGACATGCCATGTGTGGCGCAAACTCAACACCCTGAGAACACCATTCCTACAGTGAAACATGGTGGTGGCAGCATCATGCTGTGGGGATGTTTTTCATCTGCAGGGACAGGAAAGCTGGTCAGGACTGGAGGAAAGATGGATGGCACTAAACACAGGGCAATTCTGGAGGAAAACCTGTTTGAGTCAGCCAGAGGTTTGAGACTGGGACGAAGGTTCACATTTCAGCAGGACAATGAACCTAAACATACTGCTAAAGATACACTGGAGTGGTTTAAAGGGAAATATTTAAATTTCTTGGAATGGCCTAATCAAAGCCTAGACCTCAATCCAATTGGGAATCTGTGGCATAACTTGAAGATTGCTGTACACCAACGCAACCCATCTAACTTGAAGGAGTTGGAGCAGTTTTGCCTTGAGGAATGGGCAAAAATCTCAGGGCTAGATGTGTTAAGCTAATAGAGACATACCCCAAGAGACTTGCAGCTGTAACTGCAGCAAAAGGTAGGCATGTTGTGTAAATCAAATGGTGCTAACCCCCCAAATATCCATTTTAATTCCAGCTTGTAATGTGATAAAACAGGACAAACACCAGAGGGGATGAATACTTTTGCAAGACTTGCAAAAGTATTCATCCATAGATGAATCCAATACTTATATCCACAGATTTGCACTGGCTTGCAGTCAAAATTTGCTTCTTAGAATATTCGCGTATTTTCATTAGTTATAAGTATTTTCCCCTCACCTGCTCTGTGATCTTCTCTTGCCATCTGTAAGTGAGTAGTGGTTTTATTAGCAGCATTATTGGGACCATGAGCAGAGCCTGGACCATCAGGAATATTTGGACAGCTTTCTGGGGGAAAAATAAAAACAGATTGGTATTTAAAGTGCTATCAGTGTGTGTGTGTGTGTGTGTGTGTGTGTGTGTGTGTGTGTGTGTGTGTGTGTGTGTGTGTGTGTGAGAAAGAGAGAGAGAGAGAGAGAGAGAGAGAGAGAGAGAGAATGTCCTCATTCTATTGTCTCTCCATTGGAGTTTTAAATCAATCCTCCTAGTTTTGTTAAAAGAACATTAAAGCATATAATGTTAATCAATATACTATGTAGTCCATTATAGTGTATTTCATTATAGTACATTACATAAACGACATGAATTCAAACCTGTCCACTGTAGATTGATTTCTCGTCAGCCTGGTAGTTGAAAAACATCATGTTGATGAAGATGAGGAGGATACTACTGTCACACTGCACGCCCATGCACCACTTGAACAGGATGAGGAAGACGAGGTACCCGAACAGAGACAGCAGAAAGATGACCTCCGGCACGAAGCGCAGCAACACATTTTGGACATTTCTGAAATGTCTGGATAATAGCCAAAAATGTTTGTTTTATAGGACTACAGAAGTGCTCATCAACAGAACTACTTCTAGTGAATTGCATGAATACATACATGTAATTGACTACACTGAGCGTCAGACCAAAGGTCATGTGACAAACTCCAACTATAACTGCCATCTTCATCTTATAGGAGTTTAGGAAGGAGAGTTTATTTGATGCAATATTCCACACCTATAAGTAAAATACAATATGTAAAAAAAAAAAGTCCAGTGAAAGCAAGAATCTTATACACACATGCTGCTTAAAAAATTTTATCATTTTCAAATCACACCAGACCTGACTTTTAATTAAATTCATACTTGGGATCATACCTTCATATACCTTCATATGAGGACTGAAATATCATGTGCAAATTCTCATCTCATCTCATTATCTCTAGCTGCTTTATCCTGTTCTACAGGGTCGTAGGCAAGCTGGAGCCTATCCCAGCTGACTACAGGCGAAAGGCGGGGTACACCCTGGACAAGTCGCCAGGTCATCACAGGGCTGACACATAGACACAGACAACCATTCACACTCACATTCACACCTACGGTCAATTTAGAGTCACCAGTTAACCTAACCTGCATGTCTTTGGACTGTGGGGGAAAGCGGAGCACCCGGAGGAAACACACGCGGACACGGGGAGAACATGCAAACTCCACACAGAAAGGCCCTCGCCGGCCACGGGGCTCGAACCCGGACCTTCTTGCTGTGAGGCAACAGTACTAACCACTACACCACCATGCTGCCCTCATGTGCAAATTGATTCAACATAAATTACATTCTAATTACACTATATGGCCAAATGTTTGTGGACACCTGACCATCACACCCGTACGTGGTGTTTCCCCAAACTACTGCCACAAAACCGAAGCACCTTTCAATGGAAATAAGAGGCCCAAATCTGTTCCAGCATGACAATGCCATTGTGAAAGCTCAATAAAGACATGGTGTGCCAAGGTTGGTGTGGAAGTGCTCAAGTGACCTGCGTCTGGAATGGAATGTTCCACAAGCACATGTTAGTGTGATGGTCAGATGTCCACAAACATTTGGCGATACTACAGCCTGGGAACCTACACTAAAAGCCTCAGAAGGAGCTTCTTCGCGCAGGCAGTCTGTGTGCTAAGCAAGGATGCTTCTCAGGGGCTGCATCCCCAAATCACCTTAAACACCTCATAAACGCATCCTGTCCATATGTTTACATAATCTATATTATTTTAAACATTATATTTATATTTATTATATTAATATTTATAATATTTTATATTTATAATGTTTTATACTGGGGCGGCACGGTGGTGTAGTGGTTAGTACTGTCACCTCACAGGAAGAAGGTCCAGGTTCGAGCCCCGTGGCCGGCGAGGGCCTTTCTGTGTGGAGTTTGCATGTTCTCCCCGTGTCCGCGTGGGTTTCCTCCGGGTGCTCCGGTTTCCCCCACAGTCCAAAGACATGCAGGTTAGGTTAACTGGTGACTCTAAATTGACCGTAGGTGTGAATGTGAGTGTGAATGGTTGTCTGTTTCCATGTGTCAGCCCTGTGATGACCTGGCGACTTGTCCAGGGTGTACCCCGCCTTTCGCCCGTAGTCAGCTGGGATAGGCTCCAGCTTGCCTGCGACCCTGTAGAACAGGATAAAGCGGCTAGAGGTAATGAGATGAGATGTTCAGGGACAGGTATTTACAGTATACTGAGCTCACGTGACACTTTAACTGCATGCAATAGGACTCCACTGACCACTGAAATATATACAGGCAATTATAGGCAATGCATTTATGGAAATGCCGGAATAAATCTAGTGGGATAAATCAGGTACTACACTTAAATTTCAGTCAAACTATCAGAAGTGAAGAAAAACAAGAGAATACAAAACCACCAAAAATGGATTTAAAAAACTGAGCTAATCAAAATGACACAGTATAGAAGTGTGATGATATATCAAGATGACATGACATCCTGTATAATGTATGCGACTGTTATGTGCACTGACTGGGTCGATGCCAAGCATGTATGGAGTTCCAGAGTAAACTCCTGGCACTGCAGGGTCCAAATGCAGATGACCAGAACTGTGCAGGGTTTGATTGCTGAAAAATAGAAAAGAAAAATACAAAATAGATTGTGATCATGACAATATGTACAACCCCGATTCCAAAAAAGTTGGGACAAAGTACAAATTGTAAATAAAAATGGAATGCAATAATTTACAAATCTCAAAAACTGATATTGTATTCACAATAGAACATAAACAACATATCAAATATCAAAAGTGAGACATTTTGAAATTTCATGCCAAATATTGGCTCATTTGAAATTTCATGACAGCAACACATCTCAAAAAAGTTGGGACAGGGGCAATAAGAGGCTGGAAAAGTTAAAGGTGCAAAAAAGGAACAGCTGGAGGACCAAATTGCAACTCATTAGGTCAATTGGCAATAGGTCATTGACATGACTGGGTATAAAAAGAGCATCTTGGAGTGGCAGTGGCTCTCAGAAGTAAAGATGGGAATCGGATCGCCAATCCCCTTAATTCTGCGCCGACAAATAGTGGAGCAATATCAGAAAGGAGTTCGACAGTGTAAAATTGCAAAGAGTTTGAACATATCATCATCTACAGTGCATAATATCATCAAAAGATTCAGAGAATCTGGAAGAATCTCATTTAAAATGGACTGTGGCAAAGTGGAAAACTGTTCTGTGGTCAGACGAATCAAAATTTGAAGTTCTTTATGGAAATCAGGGACGCTGTGTCATTCGGACTAAAGAGGAGAAGGACGACCCAAGTTGTTATCAGCGCTCAGTTCAGAAGCCTGCATCTCTGATGGTATGGGGTTGCATTAGTGCGTGTGGCATGGGCAGCTTACACATCTGGAAAGACACCATCAATGCTGAAAGGTATATCCAGGTTCTAGAGCAACATATGCTCCCATCCAGACGACGTCTCTTTCAGGGAAGACCTTGCATTTTCCAACATGACAATGCCAAACCACATACTGCATCAATTACAGCATCATGGCTGCGTAGAAGAAGGGTCCGGGTACTGAACTGGCCAGCCTGCAGTCCAGATCTTTCACCCATAGAAAACATTTGGCGCATCATAAAACGGAAGATATGACAAAAAAGACCTAAGACAGTTGAGCAACTAGAATCCTACATTAGACAAGAATGGGTTAACATTCCTATCCCTAAACTTGAGCAACTCATCTATGTTCTATTCTGAATAAAATATAGAATTTTTAAACTTCCACATCATTGCATTCCATTTTTAGTTACAATTTGTACTTTGTCCCAACTTTTTTGGAATCAGGGTTGTATCAGTGGTATGGCTTTGTGTAAGAGTTACTTCTGCGATTTGACGCATATTAAATATCTAATGCACAGATAAATCGATATGGTTATATATTTTTATCTTTCATGATTTACTGAAGATACATAAAACACTAGTTATTGAGCTCAGAAAACAGTGTGAAGGAAATTGTTTAAATCTCTTAAGCGACATCATTCTTGCTGCTGAGATCAAAGATATTGAGGAGAAGTGGAAAATGTGTGTTAAAAGCAGCAAACTGAGCCTGTTCTCTCAACCTCTCAGAGTCTCACCTCCAGGGTCCACTGGGCCAGAACATGGCTCTGACGCTCCATGACGAGCTGAGGATGTTGAAGGATTTGGAGAAGCAGTCATTATAAATGAGACCAGTGTAGATGGAGAAAAGGCCCATCAGCAGGACAATGTAGCGCCCGCCCACCAGCATGGACAAGATCTGGAGGAAAACAATTACTAAAACTCTGGAAAGGAGAAGAAGAGGGAAAAAAAGTGGTCTGCAAAAACTGCATGCAGTATCAGGTCAGTGTTGTGATGTTAACTGACATTAGCACACACTGATTGTAGCTGGGAGTAGGCTTGGGCAGTATCAAGGTATTATGGTATACCAGGGTATTTAGAAATTCTGATGGTATGATTTTCAATACCATCAAAACTATAAACGCTCCTCTTTCTGTCCAACTAATACGGAGATGCTGTATTGAAGTGACGCATTATTGTACACAGCACATGCCACCCAAGGTCACTGTACTGATGAGAAAGGGAATGATTACGTTGTATGCTCTGTGACAATGAGGAAGTGGACTGGTGTTGTTGAAATAAATGAAGGCTGAACTTTTTAAACTCTTCAACAAAGAGTTACCTCCACATTTCCCTAGTGCTCAACTTCTACACTGGTGACTGTGTTTACTCTCAAGTTTACCATGCATGGTGGCTAACACTAGGGTTGGGCGATGTCTACCGAACTGACGTATGACGATGTCTATAGTGAAACATCAAGATGGACGATGACATGAGGGGTGTCCGTCTTATGGGCTACTCTTAGAAAGGTACTGTAATTTTTTGAGATACTTGACTTTTTAAATTAATTAGGCCTATTATTATTAATAACTATTAGTAATGACTATTTCTATTTTTTCCACATTTGAGCCCATTCAAACCTACTCACTCGGTCTTTCCTTTCTTTTATTGATGATGTAATCAGCACAAAAAAGGCTAAAAGACACTTTCTCCAATGAACACTGTTTTCACAAGCTAAGATGGTAGTATACTAGCATACTAGCCAGCACTAATACCATTGCAGAGACAACACAGACAAAGACACATTCTCTTTTGCTTTTAGAAAGCATTTCCCAGCTGAAGTGTTCCCGGATTTACTGAAGCAGGCACAAACCTGGTAGATTTAAAATAACTTTTATTTTAACCTAACTTAAAACATGCTTTCACTGGGCAGTAAATCGTGTGATTAAAAAAGCTGTTTTTCCTTTAGTAACTCAGGTACAAGGAGCTATTATAATAATCAGAATAAATCCATCCTTCAGTTTTTGCACTCTCTGGCTGACAGTGCTTAAAATACATAGTGGTCAGTTCTACATATTTTTTTAAACACAAATACCATCATATATTTTAGACTCTGGTGAAATGTCAGGACGGTATGAATTTAATAAATTGTGCCCAAGCCTAGCTGGCAGCATTAGCGAACCTAACCGACTCTTCAGAAATCACAAATTTTCAATGATAATATCTGGCTACGGGGCGGCATGGTGGTGTAGTGGTTAGCACTGTCGCCTCACAGCAAGAAGGTCCTGGGTTCGAGCCCAGCAGCCGGCGAGGGCCTTTCTGTGTGGAGTTTGCATGTTCTCCCCGTGTCCGCGTGGGTTTCCTCCGGGTGCTCCGGTTTCCCCCACAGTCCAAAGACATGCAGGTTAGGCTAATTGGTGGCTCTAAATTGACCGTAGGTCTGAATGTGAGTGTGAATGGTTGTCTGTGTCTATGTGTCAGCCCTGCGATGACCTGGCGATTTGTCCAGGGTGTACCCCGCCTCTCACCCGTAGTCAGCTGGGATAGGCTCCAGCTTGCCTGTGACCCCGTACAGGATAAGCGGCTACAGATGATGGATGGATGGATGGATGGATATCTGGCTACGTTATAAGCTGCACCTGTTTTAACTAACTTACCAATCCTTTACTGAGAACTGTTTTGTGCATCAACAGGCAGAGCTGAGCAGCTGAGTATATTTCTAGGCTGCAAAAATGTAAATAAAAGCCTGAAACAGAAATAGTCATATTGCAAAACAGTCTTCTATAGAATTAGTATAAATGTAAATGACTATGAAAGATTTCTAACATTTTTTATCTTTATAAATGGCACCTTTAAAGGTCTTGGACTCATCCTGGTCTCATCTCTGGTTTATGCTGATATAGGCCATGATGTCACTATTGAGCCTCCTGGAGTTCAAGATTTCTCATAGTGCCACCCAGTGGACATAACCTGTATGGGCTACTTTTGCAGTGGTTTGTTTGGTCATTTTCCATAATGAATTACACACATTTCACTTGAACACTCGTACCTCATTCTTCTGCTGGTTTAACTTCTGCTCCTTCATGATGATCCAGGCAGCCATCAATGTCATGACGAGTCCGTGACCACAGTCACCGAACATCACAGCGAACAGAAACGGGAATGTCACTATGGTATATGGAGCTAAGATGGAATGAGAAAGAAAGTGTTAACTGTCTCTTTACATTTCACAGCAATACCACTGTTAAAACCTTGATACAATCCTAAATCTTCTATTTGTGTATATATTACGGCTGAATATTTGGGATACCAAGAGACACAAATCTTTCCCTAAGTGGTCATGCAGGACCATTAGGTATTCCTGTCTCCTGTCCTCTAGTACAGTGATTCTCAAACTGTGGTACACGTACCACTAGTGGTACGCGGGCTCCATTCTAGTGGTACGCCAAAGAATCACTTAATTAAATATAAATAAATTTTAAAAAATAAAATAAAACATGAAATACTATCCATAATATCCGAATGGATGAAAATATCAACAGATGACAAGAAAATGAAAGGAGATACAAATTAAGTTAATAATTTTAAAAAGTTTGCAAGTGCTTCTGGGTAGCCATACGTAGCATACGTACGCATTCCCGCCGGTTCCGCTGACAGACGGTTATCTGCCATTGGTAGACTAGGCTGTGATGGGAAAAGGTGGAGGTGGCTTTGCTAATTATGACGAGTACGACAAAATTACTGTCGTGGCTTACAGTAAATCCGCGAATGGGAGCGTGGATCAGGGGAGAGGGAGAACTGAAGAGGACGTGTGTGAGCCGAGCGTGGATGCTAACGACAGTGGCAAAAACAACCCCAGAACTGCTAGCAAACAGCAGAAACCAGTGAGGAGGAAGTATGATGAAAAATACATAAAACTGGGATTAATCTGCAGCGGGACAGAGGAGCTGCCCAGGCCGCAGTGTGTTGTATGCGGGGACGTTCTGAGCAATGAGTCCATGAAACCATCGCATCTCAAACGGCATCTTACAACCAAACACACAGCACTAAAGGACAAACCAATGGATTTTTTTTTTTTTTTTTATGAAAACGTGATGAACTGAAGCAGTCCAAGTCCACCATTCTGTCCTATGGTACACCCGTAGCCAAAGCACAGGAAGCTTCATATCGTGCCAGCCTCCTGATCGCCAGAGCCAGTAAGCCGCACACAATCGGGGAACTGCTGTGTTTGCCATTAGCCAAAGAGATGACACGTATCATGTGTGGAGAGAAAGCTGCCAGAGAGTTAAACTTGGTGCCACTTTCAAATGACACCGTGTCAAGGAGAATAAACGACATGGCTGACGATGTTAAAAAGACACTGATTGAGCGCATTAAGAACAGTAGTATTTTACCATACAGCTTGATGAGACTACAGATGTTGCAGATTTGGCCAATTTATTTGATTCATTATTTAAGTACAGTGTTTTATTTTCCTATATTTAAACACAGTGTTACTGTTCAAAGTACTGTGTGTAATGTTACAGTGGCCAACAATATTAAATATACTTGTTAAATAAAACCTCCGCCTTGTTTTTAATGAATACTTAGGCCTACTACGCTACTGTATTTTAATGTTGGTCATTATGGTGGTACTTGGAAAGCCAAGTATTTTCTGAGGTGGTACTTGGTGAAAAAAGTTTGAGAACCACTGCTCTAGTACACAGCAAACAATAAGCCCAAAAGGGACTCAAGGTTTTACAATACAGTTGTTTAACACACATACAGTGGTGCTTGAAAGTTTGTGAACCCTTTAGAATTTTCTATATTTCTGCATAAATATGACCTAAAACATCATCAGATTTTCACACAAGTCCTAAAAGTAGATAAAGAGAACCCAGTTAAACAAATGAGACAAAAATATTATACTTGGTCATTTTTTTATTGAGGAAAATGATCCAATATTAGATCTGTGAGTGGCAAAAGTATGTGAACCTCTAGGATTAGCAGTTAATTTGAAGGTGAAATTAGTGTATCATGGCACGAACAAAGGAGATTTCTGAGGACCTCAGAAAAAGCGTTGTTGATGCTCATCAGGCTGGAAAAGGTTACAAAACCATCTCTAAAGAGTTTGGACTCCACCAATCCATAGTCAGACAGATTGTGTACAAATAGAGGAAATTCAAGACCATTGTTACCCTCCCCAGGAGTGGTCGACCAACAAAGATCACTCCAAGAGCAAGGCGTGTAATAGTTGGCAAGGTCACAAAAGACCCCAGGGTAACATCTAAGCAACTGAAGGCCTCTCTCACATTGGCTAATGTTAATGTTCATGAGTCCACCATCAGGACAACAATGGTGTGCATGGCAGGGTTGCAAGGAGAAAGCCACTGCTCTCCAAAAAGAACATTGCTGCTTGTCTGCAGTTTGCTAAAAATCACGTGGACAAGCCAGAAGGCTATTGGAAAAATGTTTTGTGGAGAGATGAGACCAAAATAGAACTTTTTGGTTTAAATGAGAAGCATTATGTTTGGAGAAAGGAAAACACTGCATTCCAGCATAAGAGCCTTATCCCATCTGTGAAACATGGTGGTGGTAGTATCATGGTTTGGGCCTGTTTTGCTGCATCTGGGCCAGGACGGCTTGCCATCATTGATGGAGCAATGAATTCTGAATTATACCAGCAAATTCTAAAGGAAAATGTCAGGACATCTGTCCATGAATGGAATCTCAAGAGAAGGTGGGTCATGCAGCAAGACAACGACCCTAAGCACACAAGTCGTTCTACCAAAGAATAAAGAAGAATAAAGTTAATGTTTTGGAATGGCCAAGTCAAAGTCCTGACCTTAATCCAATCGAAATGTTGTGGAAGGACCTGAAGCAAGCAGTTCATGTGAGGAAACCCACCAACATCCCAGAGTTGAAGCTGTTCTGTATGGAGGAATGGGCTAAAATTCCTCCAAGCCGGTGTGCAGGACTGAGCAACAGTTACCGCAAACATTTAGTTGCAGTTATTGCTGCACAAGGGGGTCACACCAGATACTGAAAGCAAAGGTTCACATACTTTTGCCACTCACAGATATGTAATATTGGATCATTTTTCTCAATAAATAAATGGCCAAGTATAATATTTTTGTCTCATTTGTTTAACTGGGTTCTTTTTATCTACTTTTAGGACTTGTGTGAAAATCTGATGTTGTTTTAGATCATATTTATGTAGAAATATAAAAAATTCTAAAGGGTTCACAAACTTTCAGGCAACACTGTATAAATGAGTAAAACATGAGCATTACATCACCTAGTCACTACATCATATTTCAAAATCTTTCAGCAAAGATTGCAGTCTTGTCTATCTTTTTTGCTTCACTCTTCTGTCTGGTAATAATAATAAGCACTTTTTTCTACCTCCAAAGCCTCCACAGACATATTTTGTGCTGACTCTGGAAGCATTTGAAGATCTACCAATTCATCTCACAACCCCACATCAAAGTGTGGAGCCCAGGCTGGCTGAATCACCAACCAGGTTTACCTTGTGTTCCTTTTCAACCTACATACATGCTGTTTTGATGGCCCATAACACCTGTGCTCAATGACAAGCACTTCAGATATGCCATGAGCTGCAATCCTGGCAAGACAAAATTCCTATGCTTTGGCATTTAGAGATGTCAAACTGACCCTTATGAAGTAACTGATCATGATCATAAAGAAAAAAAAACACAAGTAAACAACCTATTAATCTTCATGTTGGAAGTATAATTAATTTGTTTTTCATTCCCATTTTAGTTTTAGTAAATATTTTCAAAAATGGATCTGTGGGGTTTATCCATTAACTGTAACTGAAAGCAACTGGTATCACCTGGATTAATCTCCTGATAACTGTTCACACCATATGTATCAACAATTTGCTGAAAGCCTGCAGTGAAATGGTTCGTCCTGTGAAACGTGGGCGGAGTTTCAGGGCTCTGGATGCGATTTAGGACGGGTCTGACACTGGAACCAGCATGCTCCTGGACAAAGACACAAACATACAGTACCAGTCAAAAGTTTGGACAGACCTTCTAATTCAATGTTTTTTCTTTATTTTTATTCATGAAAAGACACTTCATGTATTAAAGTAATGATGGATGTTGTTTCTCTTTACTTAGTTGAGCGGTTCTTGACATTATATGGATTACTACAGTGGATTACTACAGTGGAATAGGGCTATTTTTTATTATTTACTATTTACTGTTTGATCTCAAACACATTAAGAAGGCAAGAAATTGCACTAATTACCTTTTGACGAGGCACCTCTTAATTGAAAAGCATTCTAGGTGACTACCTCATGAAGCTGGTTAAGATAATGCCAGTAGTGTGCAAAGCGTCATCAAGGTACACACTGGCTATGCTGAAGAATCTAAAATATGAAAGCTATTTTGTTTTTAACACTTTTTTGTTCTCCACATAATTCCATATGTTCCATATATTATTTCATAGTTTTGATGTCTTCAGTATTGTTCTGCAATGTAGAAAAGTCAAAATACAGAAAAACCTATGAAAGAGTAGGTATGTCCAAACTTTTGACTGGTACTGTACACATGATGAGACACTGAACAGTTTTACATTGATGTTCATCAGGTGACTCTAATCATGAAGCGTATGGTGCAATGATCTTTGCTCACAGCGACTTTAGTGAGTGCATGCTGGACATGGTCGAGATCTAACACCGGACACCATATCTCTGCGATGGCGAGTCTGTGTGTGATATCGATGTTGCACAGGTTGAGTGTGTAGTAGATAGACTTCATCTTGTGCACTTGGATGGACCAGTCTTTAACTCTGTTTGCTGCGTTATTCAAAACTGCAGTGCAGAATTCTTCACACTGGCACATTATCTATAGAGAGGCAACATGACAGCATTAGAGGTTAATCTAAGTGCCTAATTATCTTATTTATTAGTAGTATTATTTATTAAAGTGCTTGGGTGCGTATAGTAATCACATAATCATATGATTGAGATGTGATTCAGTTTTTAAATTACAGTCTGACATTCAAGGCAGTCTCAGTTCTAGCCATTATGTATAAAGCTCAAGCATCCTTGTCCACACACACTTTTCTAATAAATACAATTAATGTCTCTTTATAAAAATCATTGCATATTAAACGATGAAATGTTTTACCATTTCCAGTTCCTTGATGCTTGTCTGTATGTTACACTTCATCTCATCTTGGGCGTGTAAAGTGTTTGGGAAGGGGTACAAACTGACACTAAACCTTCAACACAAATATTACACACATAACAGTAAACAGCAGCCCACAGGCCACACCTGAACAAGATTATTTGCCTTTCCTTTTCCCATGTGACATTATAAATATTTCAGAACAACCATCATAATATCAGGCATGTAGAAATTCACTTTTAAGTTCTCCTTCAGAAAGTGCACATGCAAGTTCTCTCACCCTTTGCATATTTTTCTGATTTTTCCCTGCATATGCTCGCCCTGCACACAGATGATGAAGGCATCTTTCTTCGCTATGCCATCCTGTAGAAAGAGAATACACTGTCAATATAGATAATATAGTTGATACATGGTTAAATAACAGTAATAGACAGGAGCTGAAAAGATTATATAGCTTACAAGCAGTGTGGGAAATAAGGAATTTTAAGCAGACTGTCACAGGACAGACAAGTCTGAAATGTTGTCTGTCCGTCCAGATTCCAGCCTGTCTGAATGACGGGCAAAAGGCCCGGAACAATGTGGCTGGGGGTCCAGGGCCCACCTTAAGGCCCTGTAAGCTGAAGGGCTTTTAGATGCCTAGAGATGGCTTCTCAGCTATTTCCAGGCGCATTTTTGTGATCTTCAAAGGCCAAATTACACAAGACATTAGTTGCTAATTACACTCCAAATTGAATATAATTTACAAGAAAATGTCAGAAGATTCGAGAAAAACACGCTTAAAGTTTTACCCAAGAAAACAGGAGCACACACAGGTCAGTTCCATGTCTAGAAAAAAGTATGGGGGGGGCAAGGATGTTCCAGTTGGTTACAACTTACTGGGACTCATATATAGGAACTATAATAACACTCGTGAATCATTATGTCAACAATGACTATTTTTTATACTATGTTTATAATAAGTCTATGAGAAATTTAACAAATAACAATACAACTCTTCTTACATAACAGAGTTAAAATTTTGAGTTCGAGATTCCAAGTAACTTTGTAACAAAATGACTTTTAAAATGACTCAAAACTAGACATGGTCATATCATTTGGCATTCAGACTAAAATCTGCAGGACTAGAACTTAGAAAATAGAAGAAAATAAAAACTATATTAAAATATAAATGCACATCCTTCAAAGCATATGACTGTCAATCGTTATTATGAATGGAAAAAATGCACATAATAATAACAACAAACATTGACTGGCAGTTTGGCACATAACATAATACTGTACTGCAAAGCTTCATGTAAACTGAACTCTTAATCACCCGACTGGATCAGTCAGATACTGTCAACCCTGAAACACGAGTTCAACTGCATTGTGCAATAAAAACAAAAGTGAATGCTGAGTGTATTATTATTGTCTTATTTAGTGTGCCAGTCAGGGAGAGGGAGGTGCCTGTAAATTTTGGCAGGGCTAGGACCTTCGGTGGTCGAGTTATGAATTTTTAAATCCCTGTGCACGCGAGCGATTCCAGTTTTCTGCGATCCGTGCTCACTCCTGACATTGGATTGGGCCAAGCCTGGGCTGGTTCCAAAGGTCTCGGGGAGAGGGATGTACCTGTAAATTTTGGCGGGGCTAGGACCATCAGTGGCCGAGTTATGGATTTTTAAAGGCTGGCTTGAGCCAGGGCTCATATTAAAGTTTCCAGCGAGTAGTGCTCATGCAGGGGTTTCGGGGGCAAATAATGGGCCAAGACGGAGTCGTAGTGGGACTGTGCTGATGCTTTTTAAAAACTACAGACAGACAAATGCGAAAATTACCAGTAAATATCTGCCGGTCCGGCATTATTTCCCACACTGTACAAGCCTCCAGTTTATAGCCTCCAGTTTAGCATTATCACTACACACTCACCTCAAAAGACTTCTTTAGCTCAGTAACGCAATTTATAAAGAAAGTGTCTCATGAAATCTCATCTCATCTCATTATCTCTAGCCGCTTTATCCTGTTCTACGGGGTCACAGGAGCCTATCCCAGCTGACTACGGGCGAAAGGCGGGGTACACCCTGGACAAGTCGCCAGGTCATCACAGGGCTGACACATAGACACAGACAACCATTCACACTCACATTCACACCTACGGTCAATTTAGAGTCACCAGTTAACCTAACCTGCATGTCTTTGGACTGTGGGGGAAACCGGAGCACCCGGAGGAAACCCACGTGAACACGGGGAGAACATGCAAACTCTGCACAGAAAGGCCCTCGCCGGCCACGGGGCTCGAACCCGGACCTTCTTGCTGTGAGGCGACAGCACTAACCACTACACCACCATGCCGCCCAGTCTCATGAAATAAATTGCTAAAAATAAGATGTATTAAAATTAATAAGACTTAAGGTCCATTTTTGTAAGTGGCAGTTAGTTCTGCAATGCATTGAGATGTACTAAAAAAACCAAAACAAGCAGACATTTTGCACGCTAAACATGTCTCAGATGACTGACTATGAAACATTAGAAAATATGAGCAGGAATGGAAGCAGTTAGGGTGTAACAAAGTAACAAACAGTGGTAAATTTGCTTTAATTTCAGACCTCTGGCTGCTGTTGAATCTCTGCACGGCGCAGCAGGAAATTCTCATAAAAAAGACGCCACAGGACTTTCTCAAACGCAGGAAACTGATTGTGTTTAATCACACCGGCAATAAACCTGAGAAATGGGTTCAGATAAAATACAGAAATGACAGAGAGAAAAAGAAAAACTTGAGGATGTGGCTTTTATAATAGAGCATTTTTTTTGTACCATGAGTGCTTGTGTTATTTTTAATATAATGCCATGCGATAGTGAGTCTACCTGTAATGTGCAATTTTTCCGAGCACTACTTCACCACTACTACCTCTGCCATCTCTCATCGATGCAATTATTATGTGCAATAATATAGACCTTAAAATATATATATATATATATATATATATATATATATATATATATATATATATATATATATATATATATATCAGTGGTGGCTGGTAGTCTTTCAAACAGGGGAGGCTGGTCGGTTACGATATTTCCAGATTTTAAAAGAAAAAACACATCAATTTTGCCCATACTCTTGCCTCTGATCTGGCTGATTGTTGGCAGGGTCACAAACTGT